>NC_142351.1:35870124-36170124 GCF_059441175.1 Urocampus carinirostris | reverse complement strand
TTTTTGAATGTAACCCTTTACCTTTAACTACAACTATTTACGTTTTGATTCTTGCTTGATCTACACCTTCAATTGATGCAGATGTTTTGGTTTAGTGCCAAGTGAGGAAATTGAAAGTCACAAGCATTCAATGTTGATGTTTGTTGTAGCTGCTTACATGCAGTAGCTTTTCCGGAATTAATGAAAATTCTGGTGTTTTTTTGAACCTTTGATGATGGAATTCCTAAATTATTTACGAATGTATAAATATAAACTCTTTTTTGTACCTTAATTCACTGAAATATTTGTTCACACAATTATTGTCAAATTTGTGAACCTTCTCCGTTCTTTGCTCGTGAATAGCTGTCCAATTTGGGAAAATGCCGATGATAACCAATCATGGACCCCACCTGTTCCCCGCTAGTGTGTTCACCTGGATGTTCCAAACTAGCATTTTATAAGCGTGCATCTATTTTCTCTTCTTTTTATTTGCCAAGTGTTCCATTTTGGTAGAATTTATCACAACCTTAAAGATAATTGCTAAAAAAAATAAAGGCAGTATGAAAATGATACACCTTGTCTTTTTAGCGTATATAAATTGCGCTTTATTAGGACATCCCAACTTTATAGTAATTAAGTCTGTAAAATGATAAGTGGCAGGGATAGCTTGTTTTTAAATTTGATTAAGAATGAAAGTAGGTGAGGATGTTTGACCAATGTACTCTAATTAAGGTATATGATGTAATATTCAGCACCTCCAAATGGTAAAAAACTTTATTCATTAAAAATGTTGACTTAAATAACAAGCATAAATATATAAATTATTATTTAGCCGGGATTCAGGGGTAAAGTATGGGCATTGGTTTGGGAGAGGTATATACTACTTGGATCTGTAGGGCCTCATGTTTACTGATGTTTTGTTTTGTCCCATGTGTGACTTGAGCGCTCGATCGAACAATAAGATTTGCTCACTCACTTATAATGTTCGACTCGAATTGTCACCCCGTTGTTTGAAATAAACACCTCGGTTTCTTGAAGTAGACTCCTATCAGGGCTGTGTCTGTTGCCACTGCTACCCTTTAAACATGGAGCGAACCCTTTGAAAAATGGATGGTGGAAGAGATAAGGAATAATTTATGTTTCTATCATTGCCTCGCACAAATATGGTGGGAATACTGTGCCAATAACCCCCACCAACTCTGAGGGGCCCGCTATCTTTACAGCCCAAATTATCAACAGTGCAGGGAAAAAGATGCTTTCCGATTTTTTTGTTTTGTTTTTTTGCTGTTGTTTTTAGGGACTTTAGACACCTGACCTGATAGTTTTTTTAGTATGAAGTATATTGTAGTCATGTCAGTGGTTTAAAGTAAAGATTCAGTAAAAAATCATTTAGGGTTCAACAACACTCTACTTTAGGTGAAGTTTGTAGCTGACGTTTGTGTGATGTGATGTTTGTGAGTGTTATGGGCAGTGTTGGGTGCCTGTCACGATTACCCATTGCCCTCACCTGTGCCCGCTCGTTTGGCGCCAGCTGTTGCTCGTGGCCTGATTGGTTCCCCTCCTATTTAAACTTAGTTCTCTATTCACTCCTTGTAAGTCCGTCAAGGAACCTCTGTTCTTTCAAGGCAAGCTTTTTGACTCGGTCCCGTCCTGTCCGGTATCCTGCTCCTGTTTCCAGTATCCGGTATCGATCCTGTCCGTCCCGTCCTGTCCGGTATCTTGCTTGTGCATTCGGTATCGATCCCGTCTGTCCCGTCCTGTCCGGTATCTTGCTCATGCATCCTGTATCTGGTATCTATCCCGTCTGTCCCGTCCTGTCCGGTATTTTGCTTGTGCATCCTGTATCTGGTAACGATCCCGTCTGTCCTGTTAGTCCGGTATCTTGCTCGTGCATACTGTATCCGGTATTGATCCCGTCTGTCCCGTCCTGTCCGGTATCTTGCTTAGGCATCCAGTATCGATCCCGTCTGTCCCGTCCTCGCCAGTATCTTGCTCGTGTATCCTGTATCCAATATGAATACTGTCTGTCCGGTCCTGTCCGGTATCTGGCTTGTGCTTCCGGTATCGATTCCGTCTGTCCTGTCCTTTCAGGTATCTTGCTCGGGCATCCTGTATCTGGTATCAGTTCCGTCTGTCCCGTCCTCACCGGTATCTTGCTCATGCATCCTGTATCCGGTATTGATCCCGTCTGTCCCGTCCTCACCTGTATCTTGCTTGTGTATCCGGTATCGATCCTGTCTGTCCTCTTCGGTATCCTACTAGTGTGCCCCTGGCTTCCTGTCTTCCCACGCTTGACTGCCCCGCTTCCGTAAATAATGCTTGGTGTGAAAATGTTACGCGTTTGGGTCTCCCGTCTGTTCGAGTTCTGACAGTGCGTTACTAAAAAATGTAATTAGTAACAGTTCATTTAAGAAGTAATCGCATCAGCCCTAAGATTACTGACAGCCAAAACTAGCGTCTTATTGTGAAAGTAACTATCTTGATACAAATTACTTTATATACTCACATTGAAGCTGACCCCATAAAACTGCATGAAAATAGTCACATAAAAAAGAAATAGAAGAAAGCTTATCGCCCAACCCGTGAAAGCGGTGAAAACTTGTGAGCCTTCAAACAAACACTAAGCTGAGATGCTCCATATCCATTCTGTCTTTAAAGAACTTAAAGATTTCCTTTTCACTTTCTAAGTAATGTCCAAGACGTTTTTCTTCTTTTCCTCCTGGCATGGTACATTGCAAAACTAATTTTACAAATAAAAAGACCAAAGTTTAGCACTCTTTTACCATACATTCTGTACTCAAGGTGGTCCCACTGATTTTGTTGTTCCTTTATAAGCCACTCCTCTTCCCCTTGAAAAGGCGCCACCGTAACGGTTTTCAGTTGTATTATGTAGATTGAAGTGTTCAAATCTATACATAAGACACGCTTCTATCTATAGCTATAATAGATGCCGACCTTGTACTTTCTTTTCCTTTCCGGCTGTCTGGCTGGTGGTGAAATAAGAGAGAAGGGCGAACCGGGATGAGTCCGTGGACCAGCATCTGGACCTGAAGGATGTCATCATCTGCTTCGACCAGCTGGCTGAGATGGGAAGCTACATTGTTGCTGCCTTGAACTTCTCATCTCATCTCATTAGCTGCACCGCTTATCCTCAGTAGGATCGCAGGGGTGCTGGAGCCCATCCCAGCACTCATTGGGCAGTGGGCAGGGGACACCCTGAACTGGTTGCCAGCTAATCGCAGGGCACACAGGGACAGACAACTCGCTCACTCATTACACCTAGGGACAATTTGGACCGGCCAATCCACCTGAAATGCATGTCTTTGGAATGTGGGAGGAAACCGGAGTGCCCGGAGGAAACCCATGCAAGCACGGGGAGGACATACAAACTCCGCACAGGAAGTCCGGTAGCTGGATTTGAACCCACACAGGAGGTTCCCAAGACCTTAGAACTGTGCTGCACACGCGCTAACCACTGCGCCGCCGTGCTGCCCGCCTTGAACTTCTATGTTTATTTAATGGATGTTGACCATGTTGTGGGAATTTTAACCCAATGCAACTTCCATCGCAACCTGGTCATTCTGGGTATTACCTCTTATGTGGCCCCAATTCAAGGTTTATTTTTTAAATGCTGAGGTTTTTCAGGTTTTCCTTGCCTGAATGCCGGTTTCAGATCAGGGAATGGTGTAATTGAGGCCTCTGCAGTCCTTTGGTACATTTTTGATCAAGAGCTATTAAAATAAATAAATAAATAAATAAATGTGACTCGACTTGGATTTAAAAACACGCCCGTCCTTTTGGAGTATTGTAATCAACATTATGTTCTTCGCGGATTGAGTGTAGCATAATACTTTGCGTGTAAGGGAGAATTCTGAGACGATATTATTCAAGATCTGCTTTTAAAAAGGAGCAGAATAAGGTACCGTGTAGTTACAGCTGTAGTGTTACAAAATCTTATCATCAATGCGTCACAGTACTCGTTATCGAGAAAAGTAATTGTGTTCCAAAGACGCCTTCCTCTGTAAGGCGTTACTCCCAACACTGGTTATGTTTGTGGATTGTGCCAGTGCTATGTGTGCGTGTAGGGGTGGGGGGTCAAAATGGGGATGTTGAGGGAGGATACCCGGGGTCAGGTGTCCGCTCTCCTCTGTCGACTGGCGTTGACAGCTACAGACTGCTGGTCTAAAATGAGAATCCTCGTGGGCCGCCTGCCTGCCCATCCAGCAAGAAAATAAATCCCATGTGGAAAAGGACGCAGTGTGGGATCACAGACAGCCGCCTGACCCCTCAGATCCTTCGGGGGAGGCTCTGGGCGCTGGCCGACACCATGAGGTACCCCCCACCCTCGCCTCCTCTTACGGCCTCCTCACTGCTCTCATGTTACCCTGTCCGCCAATACTTGAATTCTGAGCCTTGTTGGTCCAAAACTGGAAAACTGTTAGTTTAAAATCCCATTTAGTTCTGGTGATAACATTATAGTTCAAGTGTTGCACAGCCAACAATTACAACATCATTTTTATTGTTGTTTTGCATCCTATGAAATGTTTTTTTCAAACATATCGCTGATATCAGCTCGAAACACTTAAAAAACAGTACTATGCATGTCAATCTTGTCAATACAAGAGTTAAATTTAATAAATAATGATCCAAAATAAACCTATCTTGGAATATATGGAATTAACGTTTCAATTCCTTGTAAAACATTTTTCTTTTGAATTTATCAGATCAAACTTTTAGTCCAGAGGTGTCCATTTTCCGCTTTTACTCACAGACAATAATAATAATAATATGTAAGCAACGTTTATTTGAAGTACTAAAATGTTTGTTTTTTTGCTTTGTTTTGAGGTTAGATAGGTAAAAAGTGGCCATTTTTATTTAAAAAAAAGAAACCCAAAAACATGTTACTTAAAAAATTGTGGATTTAAATGTTTGGGTATTTAATGCATGTTTCATTTTTATCATTTATATTGAAAAATGGAGCGGCACGGCGACTGGGTGGTTGGCGCGTCGGCGGAACAGTTCTGAGGTCATGGGATCGAATCCTCCTGTGCGGAGTTTGCATGTTCTCTCCATGCTTGCGTGGGTTTCCTCCAGGCACTCCGGTCCGGTTTCCTCCCACATTCCAAAAACATGTCAGGTTAATTGGCCAGTCCAAATTGTCCCTAGGTGTAAATGAGCAAGTGAGTTGTCTGTCTCTGTGTGCCCTGCGACTGGCTGGCAACCGGTTCAGGGTGCCCGAAGATGGCTGGGATGGGCTCCAGCACCCTTGCGACCCTACTAAGGATAAGCGGTGCAGATAATGGATGGTTGGAAATTGAAAAATGGTAATTGGGCTGCAAATGGCCATAATTTTAAGAAAGTTATTTGCAATTTTGTTTCGAAAGGAATACACCATCAAAACGGAAAGAACGCACTAAAAACTCAAACGCTATGAAATGTTCCACTTTGGAATTCATTTTTTAAAGTCACTCTGGAACTTACTCGAATATTATTTACGATAGCTCTAACAGTACCACACGTTTGAGATACCCTTTGTAGGATTGTAACTGAGTTGCTAATATGTGTTTTTCTTTCTTCAGTAGATTGCAAGATGTTACTTTTGCCTGGAGACTCCAAGCTGTGAATGGTATTTTGCAGCACTAAGGAGTGCTCTTCATTTTTTCTAACTGTTGCATATTTTTTTTTTTTTTTGGTAAAGGAACTGTCACTGGCAGGCCGGTTGTGAAGGCTTTTAAAAGAAAAAAACCTTTTTTCTGGTATAAGAGCGTAGTTGGTGTAGAAGCAGCGATAACAAGGAAACAATGTGCAAACAAAACTATGTGCATTCATTTGAATTGACAACCACCATACGTAAGTTTAGGTTGATACTGGAGATTGATTAATTTAATTTTTCTTTCCAGGCCTGTTGGAACAAACATTACATTATTAAATTAACAACTCTCCTGAAAAGTAGAAGCGGATGACAAGACCTGTTCTATAAACAACTTCCAACGCCTCTTAATCACTAACATGTTTCACATAATTCTAACAGTCAATTGTTAGTAGGAAGCGTCCTCTTTCATAAGACTCCAGAGCGGGGTCCAAAAGACATCACTGGACCTAAGTCAATTAAATGAGGCTGGTGAAGTTTGATGAGGTTGTAACAAGACAGTATTGAAGAGCAATACCATTCAGTTGAAGGTTGATTCTCAAAACAAGTGTGACAATCACAAATAAGAGTTTTAAGATCCATAGAAAAAGGAAGCGGCCATGTTTAATACCAGCCTCAATGACACTCCGCTTGTCGTCATCAGCCATGGAAGAAATATTCCAGTTTGTAACTGGAGAATACCACCAAAAATATGGGAGGGTAGAAGAACTATTGAAGGACTCTAAGAAGATTCAGTTTACTGTGTTAAAGCCCTTTGTAAAGTCAACAAACGCAAAGAACATTTGCCTGTGCAATGATGAAGGTGGTATACCCAGCGTACTTGAAAATCTCAGCAGGGGTGTTGTCAGGTTCTACCGCTTGATTGTTTTAGCAGGTGATGGCTTTCTTTACTTTGACAAAAGATGACGGATGCCAAGTTATGGGATCATTGAGAACCTCAGGAGCTCCTTAAGGATGGATAGGTTAGCTGTGAAGTGGTTGAGCAATTGGTTCGGGTTTTTGTGTTCATGGATTATGCTTCCTATCAGGCCACCATTGAGGGCTTGAGTCTGACTGTGATTGGCTCTCTGTCCCTATTTAAACCCACTCCTATCTGTCCCCTTTTGTCAGTCCGTCTGTGAACCTCAGTTAACACTAGGCAAGCCTTTCTCGACCCTGACTCCCACCTGTTTTTTGCTCCCGTCTGTCCCACTGCTTCAACCCGTTTTTGATTCCAACCACGTCTACTCTCCTTTCCTGGCTTACGACTCGCTTCCGACCCCGACCACGTTTTTGCTCTCCGACCCGTTTTTCCGTTCCCGACACTGCCATCGCTCGCCACGGAAGATCCACTTCCGCGTTCAGAGCGAACTGCTTCCCGCTGAAGGATTTTATATTTTATACATTTTACTATAAAGGGTTTTATACAAGTTACATTTATTGAATGCAATAAAGATTTTTCACAGAGAAGGCTTAAGTTGGATGACAAGTCGCGCCGTTCCAAGTGTGGAGTGTTTTGGCCAGGAAATTTTCATAACAGGGGGCTGACGAAGGATGTCAGGCCTTGTTTTGATAAACGCTTGGTGTTGTTTTGAGTTTCTTCAGACATTGTGGCGACGAGGTGGAGTCCACGTGGGGAGTTTCTGGCCCGCCCACGGGAGGAGTCGGCACGCCCATGGGAGGAGTCAGCACGCCCATGAGAGGAGCCGGCGCGCCGGCTTGTGAAAAGACGAGGGCAGAAGAACTTGAGAAGATCGTGAGAGGGACAATCGTAAGAGAGGGTCGACGAAGAGAGACACTAATTCAGCTAATTCGATGGAATTCACTTTGTCAAATACCTAAAGAAAATAAATCTGCCCCCGTGTGGAAATGCCTCTCTTGTTCATTTTTCCATAAAGAAACGAGCATGCATTGTTAGGAGAATGAAGTTTGTGTTTGGTTAATGGAGTCAGATAACTAATTCGAACAATTTGGTAAACGATACATTAGAATGTATTTAATTTTTAACACCGCGTTCAGCAATCGCCGGATTGTGGGCGCAACCCTTTCTCTGCCTTCAATTAAACTTGTGAGAAACGTAACGCATATGGGTCCTGTTTCTGTTCTGGTCCTGACACTTTGTGAAAGACTGGACTAAAAAAAGTAAGAAAAATGGTGCTGTTTCGTCATTGATTTTGCTCGTAGTTTGTGTACTTCCTTTTGCTTTGTAGCACTCGTTTTTTGATGGTACTACGCAGTACAGCAACATGTAGTGGTCACATATCATACAGTGTCCCTTCAAGAAAAAATAGCATGAAACTTGTGCCAGGAATTGATTTTTTTAAAAAATTGGACGGACGTATTGCCTCGAGATTTTATAATGAAACGAAGTGTGCCATGGCTCAGAAAAGGTTGAGAACCACTGCCCTAGTGCATGAGATATTTCAACTTAAATACTTTTATTTATCATTTGTCCTTGGCCACTTGCATTTGAACACATCAGCAGTTTTCTTCCCCCCTTAAGAGTTGAAAATTGATTCAACGCTTTAAATAGTTAATTACTCTCGCCGCTTCGCCGTCTCCGGCTGTCTGAGTGGAGACTGGAAGGGAGTGGGGCGGCGTGGTTGAGTGGGGGTGGGGGGGTTATGGCGACGCTCCTGTCTTTTTCCGGCCTAGCCAGCTATATATTTTGCAGCTCATGTCTGAAAGAGTGTCTCCAAGCGCCCGGGGTGGGCTCCAGTCCTCTGATGCTTTTCCAGTGAGTATTTGTCAGGTCAGACTGTGCACCGCCCGCCGGTCTCCGCCGCTCTCCTCTCCTCTCCCCTGGTTATTTATTACCTCTCTCTATTTCTCTCTCGTCCCCGCCGGCGGCTTTTGCAGAGGCGGGGGCCGCGGCAGGGGGGTTGCCGGCTGACGAATGGCAAACGCCAAGGACTTGTAAACAACACACTTAAAACTTGGGCCTTGCACGCCACTTGTACTCTTTAGTCCGATTGAAATGCTTAACCAGGCTGTTTCATTTTTTGAAGATATATTTAATTAATTAAATGTCAGACGTTTCTCACAAATATGGAGCCCATTTTTTGACATTTTTACTTATTTTTTAAGGCCGACAGAAAATTTTGTTCTCTAGCTATCTTAGCATAGAAAAATCTCGAAAGAAAGCTTCAACCCTCATAATTAATTAGAATATAAAGTATGTTTCTAGCTTATACTATTGTTTAGTAAACAACAGTTGAACATTGCTAAGTTTCTTAAAAAGTCTAGTTTCCAAGAAAACCTCAGAGAAAAGGAAGGATTCATTTCAAGCAGAACTTTCACTTTGTCACTTTTTCTTTTGCATTTGTGATGCCTCCAATATGTAAACAATGCTTTCAATAAACACAAAGGCACTTTGCTACCAAAATAACATTTTATTGCAAAAAGACTGAACTTATGCACGAAGTATGTATAAACTTAGGAAGAACCTTTCAGCGTCTAAAGTTTCCGGTGACCTGATCACACGATTCAGGTCATCATGTCGATTGCATTCCTGCACGAGGCGTCATCCCTCTTTGCCCCGACTATGACAAAGGGACTTCCTCATCTTTGTAGAAAGAAAAAAGCTTGAAACGTTAACTGTCTATATATTTTTTACTCGGACCACACCGCTTCTCTATGCCTATACTCGCCATACAGGGCCACCTCACACTTCAATCGCTGGATAAAGAAAGCAAGACTAGGAAGTGTGGGCTTTCTCGATGTGTGATCAGAGCCACTCCTGTCATCTAACGGTGATTTATTTATCAAACTGAAATCATTCCCAGAAGCTTTATCCTTACCGATGAGCTCCGCCACACCCTTTTTAATAATTTTGAAAATAAAACATACAAAATATATGTTCACATTTTGGCACTTGGGGACTGCTTCGGAAAACGTATTTATACATTATGGCATTGAAGGAGTTAAAATGTACTGCAACATACAGATAGGCTATTTTTTACTATATTTGTTTCAATGGAAATAAATAAAAATACAACAGATTTTCATTGTTAATCCATGTGAAAATTTCATACCGAGCGTTTGAGGTGTCCTTAAAAAAGTTAAAAGTTAACTCCTTAACGTTCTCGTAAAATTTGCCTAAAATCCCATTCCAAGATTTACCCAAAGTAAATTGAATGTCGTTCTTGAACTATTTGGAAAACATTGCAAGTGCTACTAACATTGAGAAATCTGAGTTGGAACACGTTAAAATCAAATGTCGCCTGAATGTTTTTTTTTTTTTTTTTTTTTGTTTTCTTCAATGAAATGACTGCAGATGAGTGTAGCATGGGCATCTTAGCTGGAAAACAGGTACGACAGTAGCTTGAAGTCTTACCAGGTACATTGTCAAATTTAATGACAATCTGAAAAACTAAACATTGTTTTTTACACATTTCTCTAAGGGAAGGTTTAGGTGTTTCCAAAAATGGGTATTTGGAAACAACTAATTTACAACACTAAAACATTTGCAAATGTAAAAGTTGTACATGTTTGACTTCTCTTTCCAGAAGTCAATGACTGTGCACACTCGTGCGTAAAAGGAATCGCGAATTGCATTGCGCACGTTCATTTTCAGCTCTGATTTGAATACACCCCAGGACAATGGCATAACATTTTTGGGGGATTTTTGTTTCATCATCATTCAATTTGGGTAATACTGGCTGAAAAAATTCGGAAATACAGGAGGCAATCTCTGTTTTATCAAATAGGCCTGTATAGCCTATTGCAAGCTGTGGACAGTGAAAAAAACAAACGGAATACTACAAGGAACGTCCAACAAAGCAAGTATGCTCTTTTTATCCATTGGCATTATCGTATGTTTTGGAGTAAATAATTCACAGGGTTGGATTCACTGGACAGTACAGGATGGAATTACTAATTTTTTTAGAATATCAACTCATCAGCTGAATTCCTTGGGGACTCTTAGGTAAGCTAACACGGCTGTATAGTTTTCAGCTTGTTTCAGACTAATCGTGATGTTTATGTGATAAGCAAAAACTTTACAGCATCTTGAGTTGAATCCCGAGAGTTTAAGCTTTCCAATCATATGTGGCATGATATATTTCAGTTACTAGTGACATCGTACAGACACATATTATTTAAGGGGTTAAGTATTTTCTTTATTAAATATATGTTAACAATGCCCGACTGAGTTCAAGGAGCCCTTTGCTTTGTTTTCCACTGCTCATAGATGCTTTTATCTTACTGTTAGCAAATCTGTTCAGGGTGAAACACATTAGGTATGAAGAATTGAGGGGTATGGGGAGTGCTGTAGAGTGACTTCATGCTCATCCACGTTTTTTTTTGTTTATATTTATTAGTGTAGCATGAAAATGGTGAATGTATGAAGAGGCCCGCTTCAAATGCTGTCCAAATGCCAACCAAAACCCAAGACAGTTAAAAAAAAAGAATTTATTCGAGCACGTATAAGAAATTCACATACTTGCATGTGTATTATAAACGAGTTGCAACGATGACACGAGCCAGCAGTGAGCAGATGCGAGTAAAAGAGTTTCAAATTTCGTACAGCTCTTTTAATTTAGCGGTCATGATTTTCTGATTCTCCCATATGATTATACTGAAAAAAATCAATCAAATCAAAGTTATGTTTTGTGTCTTTTTACATCAGTTACTTAAAAAAATCAGGTTTGAAAATGTTGCTTGTCCAAAAGCAAAGGTTCCGGATATGTGCTCAATAGTCATTGTCTGACAAGTAGTACTTCTTTAAAAATTCTTCAAAGGGACGCTGTAATATTTGACCAGTAGGGGTCGCTGCATTGTGTAACTAGAAATGCTACAAAGCACAAGGAAGAAAACTAACTGCGGATATTCAAAGTGACCAAAACGCACCATTTTTCTTCTCCCTTTTTTTTTCCAGCCTTTTTTGGTTTTGGGGGGCGCCCGTAGCAGCAAGATGATGGACAATGATGTCGGCTCTCTCTAGGTGGGCCTCATGTTAAGTAAAACAAATACACATTTCTTGACCTACTGGTATTTGGGGAGAAAAAAAGCATGTTTAAATGATAGTTCATGTATTTTTGCTTATTATTCAAATCAATGTTGTTTTTTTTAATGGATGCATGATTGGACCAATAGGAGGCAATAGATAATACTCAATGTCCCTTTAAGTGTCTGACTTCAGTGTGGGCAACAACTAAAGTGCAGAAAGGCAAGATTTTTTCTCAATCTCGGGAATAGGTTTCAAATGACTATAGGGCGAACATGGTTGGATTCCTGTCTATTACTTCCACACTGTTGTAATTGAGCACTATTTTGTCCGTGTTCTTTTTGCAGAAGCATAGGTTAAGAAACGTTTTCCCCTCATTCCAGGCAACAAAAAGAGTAATGGAAAATTCTGCTCGACGTTGAAGCGACGGCTAAAAATCTGAAAGTTAAAGCGTTGACATTGTAAACGTTGGGGGAACCCCTCCTGGATGACTCACAAGCATGAGACGCGAGGCGGGTGCGGTCAAGGGGCTCCCTTTTTCCGACAGCTTTCAGCACGGCTCTCCTAAAGGATCCGCTGCCTCGACTCATGTTTCAGTGTTGACACTTTGACATTTGGGTAACGGTCGTTGTGATAGCAGGAGGAAGAAGCTCAGACTTTCTCATCTCTTCCTCTTCCTAGAAGTGACTGCTTCAAAACGCACACACCATAAATGTCAGCGGGTGGGGATTTATACCGGCGCTACTGTTGGGCGTGCTCATAAACGGGGGAAGTGACATTATTGTTTATTTCCAAATAGATCTGCGTTCATTCTTCAAGCCACGCGGGATCTGATTTGTGTCTTTCGGATCCCTCCATACCTTCGGCCCGGCCGACGCGCCGCAGACTCGGTCTTTGCTGTGGTAGAAGTCATGTGTTTTTGTTAATGTCTGTCGCGGTTTTGCCTGCTCGGTTCTGGCCGCGGGCCTTCAACCAGATCTGGCCGCGCTGCGGTCTCTGGCCCGGCCTGCAGGCGGTCCGCCCGCGACGCGGCCTGCCTCCTTCCTGTGTGTGCGTCAGAGGCCGTTTGACCTGATTTATGGGCCCCGGACACACGGCGCTTAGGACCCCGCCTCTGCTGCTCCAATGGCTATTCCATCTGTTGGAGGGGAATCCACCTGGGTGGTTCACCGCTGATGGGGGTCAGATGTGGACCCGCTTACGAGCTCCAGGAGCTCAGGGCAATGTGCCGGCACAAAGTGCGCGGGGAGAGCATGCGTTGAGCAAATGCGCTTCCCAGGTTGAAACAACTCGCGTCCAACAGTGCAAGTACACATCTGAGGCCCAGATTTCTTCTGAACTGTTCTCCAGTTCCACCTGCTTTTGGCCCGAAACTAACTACTGGCTAAAAAATTGTGATACAATTGGAAGTTTTTGGGAATGGAAGTTTAAGCCTGATCATACGATTAAATTATTGAGTTGATGATTGGAAAAGCATGTAGACCGCCTCTATTTTCATCAACAGAACTGTATAATGCTGTTGTGCTAAAAAATGGTACCAAATTAATTTGCTGTGATGCTGTTTTGTAAGCTGAAAATTTTGGCAGTTCTAATTTATTTTACTTGATAAATGGCTATTTCATTCCAGGTCAATTCAAGTTTTTCATTGAAGGACACGTCAAAGATAAAATTGTTTGCTTACCTTGTGGCTTCTGTCGGAATAAGGGAAAAGTTTGGAAAAAGGAGTACAGGTAATATCCAAAAGAGTCATAACCTCTCAACCTGTTAACAGCAGACTTCTTTTAGGAACGATGAAGACATCATTTGGAACGCAAAGTTGTGTTCAACATTTTTTTTAAACTGTTCTTGAAACCACAGGAAATCAAAGAAAATGCTGGGTTAAGATCTGACAAGAAAAGCGGCAGTCCTCGCCAATGAGGTGCCAGGAAAAAACTCGGCTTATATTCAGATATGCTGATTTCAAAATAAGTACAAGATTCGATTAGTCTATGTTTGGAAGGTGCAGGTAGAAATGCATGCAGTATTTGGATCAATTTCTCTGTGGTTACCTGGAATTGATTTGATATATGGATGTCATTTTATTCAGAACATACTTTTCATTGGCTGAAAATTTAATTAATGGATACCTTTGTTTGTAGATGCACCACTTGTTTAAATTATTTTAAAAGACTAAAGCTAATAATAAAATGCTAAATCTATCTATCTACCCTGGTCATATCCCTCGAGATGGGTGACCGAAAGCAAGACAAGCACATAACAAAACAAAGAAAATACGAAAAGGGAAATAGTAGCAAAAAACACACACAAAAATGTTTGGACCATGGCCAACGGAAATGCCCAAACACCCAATCAAGTTAAGCACCTCGGCACCCAAGTTGGTCATGCTTTCATCCCTCCACCATGTCACTCGGGTCAGGGTGACACAACACACTCTTCTCTTCAACAGCAGGGCCCGGCAGCTTTCACTGGTTTACCCCTGCCGCATCATACAGGTGCCCAGCCCATCCCTTAGAACGCGTCTAAACATCCCACTATCCTTTTGTAACACCTCTCCACTCATTCCTATCACCAACAAGAGCTCAAGCTTCCACTATATTTAGACCTCTTTCCTGCAGCACATTCATAACACCGTCCATCCACGTCAACCTTCCTCTTGGTCTCCGTCCATTTACTTCTGCTATGATAAATATAAAATGATAGATATAAACAAAAACACACAAATGTCCTAATTGACATGAATAAGAATGACTGACATGTGGCTGATTTTAAAACAATAAATTAAAAAGGACTTGAGCAACCATACTTTTGGGTTAAATTCGTCTTGTACACATACGTGGATATTAGTTTTAAAGTCAAGGACTATTTACAGTGAGCCTTCCCATGCCACTTATTTGATACATGCTCTTCAATATGACAAGTACAGGAAGAATCCGCCCAAGTAAAGATTTACATTCACGTCCACATTTTTTTTCAGGAACCCCATCCTCTATCATCTGTTAAAAACAAGTTCTGTAGACTTTATTATACTTGGTCCGTGTTAAGTTTTATAGTTTAATAAACCCTAAAACGGAGGAGTGAACATGTGAATCAATTTTGAACTCGAAAAGTGAACAGGAGAGGACTGTACAAACAATTCTCACTATTTCAAATTCCAAATCTGTTCGCAAAGCACCACAAAGCCAGCTCCCTCTATCCCCCCACTCCCTGAGCTCTTACTTTATATTAAAAATCCTAGGTTAAAACAAGCAGATCCGCCTTAAATGTGTAGGAATTACAGAACCGCAACATTATTGGCGGATAACAACTATGATGTAAACAGTACATGATATAAAAGACCAAATTTGTCAGATATTAAAACTGAATTAACAGGGTTTGAGGCATTCTATTAATGTGAATCGAGGGGTTTCAATGAATCTAAATGAGTGTTTTTCTGCCCTCTTGTGGCAACCTTAGGCAAAAATAAAAAATGTCTTGAAATAGAATTCCAATTTCAAGTTGCAATATTTAACATTGGTGTTATCCAAGCAGTAGGACACAATACAAAATTACCATGACATCTAGCACAGCTTACAAATTCTCACAAATGATATTAGAGGAACAGTACGGAATCTGGAACTTTGCTACTCTTTGCCGTTATCTCCTGGCCTGAAGTCATGATTCCAGAATTAGTCAAGTCATTCATGATGTGCAAGCAAGTATGTGCATTTCTCATCTCATCTCATCTCATTAGCCGTACCGCTTCTCCTCATTAGGGTCGCGGGGGGTGCTGGAGCCCATCCCAGCCATCTCCGGGCAGTGGGCAGGGGACACCCTGAACTGGTTGCCAGCCAATCGCAGGGCACACGGGGACAGACAACTCATTCGCTCATTCACACCTAGGGACAATTAGGACCGGCCAATTCACCTGAAATGCATGTTTTTTGGAATGTGGGAGGAAACCGGAGTGCCCGGAGGAAACCCACGCAAGCACGGGGAGAACATACAAACTCCGCACAGAAAGTCTGGAGCTGGATTTGAACCCACGACAGGTTCCCGAGACATTAACTGTGCCGCACAAGCGCTAACCACTGCGCCGCCGTGCTGTGTGCATTTCTCAGACGCGCTCAAATAAACTCTTCTTTATTCATCTTTTTGGGGGATTAGGTGCCATTTGAACTTTGCTTGAAACAGGCATTTTCGTACATTCACCAGTTTCATGCTATTTGAAAAATATAAATAAAAAACCTGCATGGACGAGTGTGACGTCACTCTCCAGCCCCCCTTCCAGCCTTCATTCCTTGAAACTAATGTGGTCTGTCCCAAACAGCTCTGGTAAAAGTAAGATAAAAGCAGATAGAAGCAGTCTGAAATAAAGCATATGGTCTCTCTGGATTCAGTTGAGCATTAACACATACTTAATAGAGAAAATATTTAACTTTTACCTTTTTATGACACCTCAAATGACGCACCCCACCTTTAAATTCGATATACAATACAGTCTCAATATACAGTGGAACCTCGGTTCTCGGCCATAATCCGTTCCAGAACCCTGTTTGAAAACCGATTAGGTTGATCACCGAAAATCGTTTTTGCCATTAAAAGTAATGTAAAATCATTTTAATCCGTTCCAACACCCTGAACGTTTACCATGCATGTAAACATGAAGCTAACCCAGGATAATCGTACGTTCGCGTTAGCGTAATCTTCCGTACGAAAGATTACGCTAACATGAACGTGTACAACTAAAAAAAAATCAGGTCGTTTACACGTCATTTAGCACCCGGGTCTCCACGAAAAGTGGTGAGCGGTTAAAGGATAAAGAAAAGAATTCTGAATAGGATTTCTTACCTTTGTGGTGCTCAGCAGAAGCCATGCTGTATCGGAAAGATCGGAAACTCGCACACCTTCTTCATATTTTGCTATTATTTCTTTCTTAAATGCAATAGTTGTACGCACTACTCTTCTTTTTCACCTGTAGCAACTTTGCTGCTTGCACGATCTACACCCGTACGCCGCTCAGCATCGCACCCTAGCGTACCGGCATTCGAACTCCGATTATTTGACCGAACAGCCAAGCAAGAATTTCTCGAAGTTTTTGGTCGACAACCGATTTGTTCGAACTGAGAGGCGTTCGAAAACCGAGGTTCCACTGTATAATCTTTGAAAGATTACAATTGTATCAGAAATTTTGTGTGAGCAATTATTTTCATGCGTAATTACGATTTGTCCCGTGCTTGCGACTTAAATGTAGTCCTTGATTTGCGTCTGTACAGTGTCGTTCTTCGTGGTTCCCCTTTCTCCACGACTGGCCGCCGCCGTGCCTTCGCGGTTTAGATGAGCCAAGTCGAGACGCAAATCTTGTTTGGTCTGCGTCTGTGAACTTCAGACTGAGTCCACGAGAACGCAAAGCACACAAGCGCAAGGATAAAAGGGAAAAAAAAGTCCTCAAAGTTGTGATAACAACAATGCCACCAAAATGTATTGGATTGGTTCAATTTATAGCGTGGTGTGGAGTAGCAAACACAAGTGGGACGGCAGAAACAATTTCCAGTCAAACAGAGTCAATAAATCATTAAAAAGGGGGGAAATGGGCGGGGGCAAGGCGAGGAGGTGCGTGCGTTAATGATCCCCGTATGCAGCATCATGTCCGAGCCCGGCGCGCGCAGCATGTCAGGTATTAGCAAGTGAGTGTGTGTGGGTGCGCGAGGGAGGTAGGAAGCCGCAGAAAGCTGCAGGAAGCTGCAGGAAGCTGTGGGGCTGGCGGAGAGCGCGGCCACGCCGCTGAATGGGAATATATCCGCGGCAACTCGAGCAGCCCTCCGTGCGTAAAACCAAGCGGCGCGTCTCCAAGCGTGGCTCCGAGCGACCCGCAGGCGGCGAGCGCGCTCAGCAGCCCGACTCGGACGTCTGCTTCCTCTGCACTTGTGAGGCGGAATGCCCGCCATCAAGAAGGAGCGCCTGGACGGCGAAGACATGGCTCTCGCCGCCTTCAACCAGCCCGAATACTTAAACGCCGCCGCCATCCCCGTTGTAACCCCGCACCCGCCGCCCTACGAGCACCTTTTGGCCCAGCATCGTGCGTATTTGGGGCTCCACGACTCCACGCTGCATCACCAACACCTCCAGCACGCCACGGACGACTTGATGCTGGAGAGGTTCTCGTCCATCCCGGACTTCCAGCCTTTCTTTGACAACGGCGAGCCGTGCATTGAGGTGGAGTGCGGGGAAAATAAGGCTCTGCTTTATATTAACAAACTATGCCAAGGGAGCAAGGGACCCTCCATTAAGTACAGGGGCGAGTGGCTCACCCCCAACGAATTCCAGTTCGTCAGTGGTCGGGAGACGGCCAAAGACTGGAAAAGAAGTATTCGGCACAAAGGTAAGCTTGCGGAAGGGACCAATATTGCTCACTTTGTTGGGTTTATTAGATGAGTTGAGACAAAGTTAAGTTCCTACACTTAGCAGAGAGCAAAAGTCAAGAGTGCTCTTTATCAGGGCTCACGAGGAAAACGAGACGACGGAATTACTTTCATTCCCTTTGGTGGGTCTCTAAGAGAGTGGTTCTTAACTGGTCTGACTTCAGGACCCACAATCCCAGGCTAATTACGAGTCGCGACCCTAACCAAATAAAAAAGGAAAGATTGTTCAGTTTAAACCAGACTACCAGAGATAGAATGTGGCTTATATATATTTTTTAATGAAATGACCAGCAAAACGACTACAAGTAATACAAATGCCTTTAAAAGGATGGTGTGTATATTTTAGCGCCCCTTAGTGGTAAAAAAGATTCACCCGTTAAAAAAATATTGATTAAAATTAGCAAGTACTGTACATGTAACACAAAACCATGAACTTTCCAAAATACTCGTAAGTTGAGAAATTTGTATTTATTTGACATAACATGAGCATTACCTAGAGAAGTGTTTCTCAACTTGTGTGTCAGGGCCCCAAAGAGGGTCGCAAACCCGTTTTCAGTGGGTCGCGGGCTTTTTACTTTGCAAAAATAATTCTAAGAAAAAGTAAAAAAAACGTACGGTCGATTACACTCCGAAATACTAGATGGCGATAATGCCTTGCTAGTTCTCTTCTACCCGTCTAGTCAATTGATGCGTTTGAGGGGCACCACTTCTCATTTTATGGTGAATTTTGCTTGTTTTATTTCATTCATCTGCTCACAATAAAGGGTCCCAAGAAAGTTTGTGATTAGAAAAGTGGATAACGGTAACAACAACGATAAAGTCAGAGAAATAAAGATGGCGAAATACGAAAATGGTGTACAAGTGTCTGCCATTGATGCACTGGTGAAAAGTACAGTAAATGGTTTAAAAATACTATATTTTTAGCCTTTTACTTGCATAGTATCTCTATTAGTTTCAAAATAAAAATTACAAATGTTTATATTCATTCTTTTTTAATATATTTGGATATATTTGAGAAGTGGAAATCTTTCTTGATTTGGGTGGCAGCTTACCACTGGGTGGAATGGTGGGTCCTGAAGTCAGATGGCGGCTATAGCTACTCGAAAAAACAAAAAGCTTGACAAAGGCTTGACAAAAAATGAGAAGACAAAAGGTACGGTTTAGCCACTTCCAGTCTTCGTAGTTTGTATTCTTCCTTGTGCTTTGTAGCACTCGTTTTCAGTTGCACTACACAATACAGCAACATCTAGTGGTCAAATAATACATACTGTCCATTTAATTCTCATTTACCTGTATTTTCAATAAAATCCAAAACGCTTGTCACCAGTAGCTTGGTCTATTATATCATAAAATCTGTACCTTATATATTTTCCACTGTACCTGAGTTTGTCCTTTGTTTACGTTTGTAGACAAACTTTATATGTCTTTTTCTATGGTGTGAAATGGTGCGTGTCAACTTGTATTTGCACGGCATTATCGCCATATACTGGTAAAGAGTGTAAGCGACGCTGAATCCTTTGTTGTTTTCCAAGCATTATTTTGTTAAGGCAAAGGGCCTGCGACCCACTCAAAACCGGTCCGTGACCCACTTTTGGGTCCCGCCCCACCAGTTGGGAAAAACTGGTTTGGATTAAGGATTCAAGGATGTCTCTGTTGTCATTAAATTTAAAATGCCAATGACTTTTTTTGTAACCATGTTGTAGGATGTTTATAAAATAAGTTTAAAACAAGGGCACAATTAAATCAAATCTAACATGCATATACAATAAAGGAAAATACTATGTACTGTACATATATTCTGTTAATATGTATATTGAGGTGAAACTGAGTATAAACGTGCATTGTACTATCTTACTGAAGTCTGGTTCGTGCTTTGTGCTGAAAAACATTGTATTTCAATCAGTTGTACTTTACAAATGTATGCTTTTGGAAGGGTTTCTCCAAACGTAGTGCGCTCACCCATGGGGGTGCCGATGCTGTGCCAGAGAGCTTACATCGGTGAAATTTTGAATCCCCTGCCGCAGGATCTTTTAACTTTCATCGCAGAAAGGCAAAGCTTATTTGATAAGCCCCTTGTAAACAATTAAACTTAAAAAAGTTTCAACTAGAAAATGTTGAGAGTGCTTACTGTATACACAGTCTTCAAATGGAATTTGAGACCAGGGAAGATTTCGAATGCTTTTCTTTGTCTTTTCCTCAATAAATACCTATTTACTCTTCACAAAGCATTGTTTTTTGACTGAAAGTCACGTCAATGTATCCAAAGCAAATATTAACAGGGAGACGGGTTGGTTGTTATACTTTGGTACATCATCTATATGCAGCACTTCTAAACTTGTTGAGACAATCTATCTATCTATTTTCCCTGGTCACATCCCTCGAGAGGGGTGACCGACAGCAAGACATACAATAACAAAGAAAATAAAAGGGGAAAAAAATGGCAAAAAACACACACAAAAATTTTGAACCATGGCCAACCCAAATGCCCAAAACAAGTTGGGCACCTCAGCACCCAAGTTGGTCATGCTTTCGTCCCTCCAGATGAAACGGGACACAAGAAAGCGGCCATGTCACTCGGGCCAGGGTGACACAGCACACTCTTCTGTTCAACAGCAGAGCCCGACAGCTTTCACTGGTTTACCCCTGCCGCATCATACAGGTGCCCTGCCCATCCCTTAGAAAGCGTCCAAACATCCCACTATCCTTTCACAACACCTCTCCACTCATTCCTATCACCAACAAGAGCTCGAGCTTCCATTATATTTAGACTTCTTTCCTGCAGTGCACTCATAACACTATCCATTAACGTCAATCGCGGCCTTCCTCTTGGTCTCCTTCCATTTACTTCTGCTCTGTAGATTCTCTTGAGACAATACTTGGTCTAAAACTTTGTACACAAATCAACCACAGTCTGTTTGAAAATGTATCCCAATTTGGGATAATAAGAAGTTGTAACTGAACCAAGGTGAAGTGTATTTTTCAGACGTGTTGACAAAATTGTGGGTCAGCGGTTGTAAGAAACCTTATGCTAATCCAAAAAAATATATATATTTTTTTAAGTGGTGTGTCCCAATTTTCCGTTAAATCAAAAACATGAATGCAGTTGATACCTCTCTTGTATCATATGTTGTGGCAGCGATGCGTTTATGTTCTTTTGCACTCAGTCAGGCCGTGTTGTTTGTGTTCCAGGGAAAAGTCTCAAGACCCTCATGTCTAAAGGAATCTTACAGGTGCATCCGCCTATTTGTGATTGTCCAGGTTGCCGTATCTCTTCTCCTGTGGTAAGCATATCTTATCTCCTGCCATTATTTTCCCTGCTTGCGGTTTTTGGGGTTTGTTGATTGCTAATGTGAGTTTTATGCAATCAATATGGAAGATTATGTTCACTTTTCTTGTATCTGTTAGAAAATAGGACAAGTGCAAGAACTTTGTCATTGTACTCGGTTTTGTCCTTAAAGTCAACATATTTGAAAAAATTGATGAAGGTGTTTTTTTTTGAACAACTAATCACTGGACAATCGTTTGATACGCTCCAACCAAGTATCAGTTAAGGAAAAGTAAAAAAATATATTATTTGAAAAGATGAAGAAAATCACCTAAGGTACCACATTTCCTGAAATGCTTCAATTTGTAGATTTTGTACCTGTGGATGTTTTTTTTACATACATTGGTGTAACCAGTTTTGGAACTGGGCACAGGTCTCTCCAATTACAACATGTGTTCCCCATGTGTTTTAATCGTCAGACATTAAACCTTTATAATGACAGCAAACACTGTTGGGTCATTTCATTTCCACTGTCATTGCGACATAAGTTGTTTTTGCTTCCCGTTTCTGGTTTGGACATTTTGTCGGTAGTTTTTTGCCCACTTGTTTGTTGCTTTGTTCCTTGCATTTCCACTGTAATGCCAGGTTTGTTTATTTTGGTTTCTGGTTACTTGTTTGGACATTTTGTTATTAGTTTAGGGCCCACTTGTCAGTTTGTTACTTTGTTCCTCTGTTTTCGTCTTTGTTTCTGGTTTGGACTTTGTCAGGTATGTTATGGTGGGGACATTTCATTTATTTTGCGGCCCCTTGTTAGTTTGTTACTTTGTAACTCCTTTTGTTCCTGCTTCACTGCACATGAATCCACCCCTAATACTTAACACACTTATTTTACTTTAAATGAGGAGTGCCTTTTAAGTGTCATCTTCTCTGAGGTAAACTAGTCTACAGTAAGTAAACAATAAGTCTTCTTCTTTGGTGAAAAATAGAATTGTCTTCCTCTCCACCGAAAGCGACCGTCATTTTCCCATACACAGGTGGCTAGCTTTGTGTCTAAAGCTTGCGTTAACCCCTTCTATGCAGAAAAATAGTAATTTTTATTTTCTCGCTGCTCATTACAAAACCCACAAAGTCCACAAAAATAGTGGATTGGGTCTGTAAAAATCTGTTGATTTGTCTGAGAAAACAGCAACTCAAATTTTAATGCCACTTTTGTGTTGTGGCACTGTTCCATGATGGGTAAGCGTGTTTGCCTTTGTTCATAACCTTTCCGCCGGAGACCCTGCGGGCACACTGCGACAGATTTGACAGTAATTTTCTCTCAGTGTGAATACCGAATTCACTTGCAGCCATTCAAAGACGCCAAGCATCAAACAGCCATTTATCCCCAGACAACGAGCTGTCTGGCTATCTTTTTAGGTGCGTATGTTTTCCGTTTACGTCGGTCACTTTTGAGGCAACCTCCTTACCTGGCTGACAGGATTCTATTGCCCGTTCAGCCCTGGGCCCAACACTCAACTACCCCTTGGCTTGGCTGAGGGCCGACGCCAAACTTGGGGCCATCGCAGATGTATAAGGATTACGCTATCGGCTTTCTGTTGGTGTGTCAGCTTTGTGCAGATCTGTTCACACAGGTGCGCTGAGTTGCGGATCTGCATGTGTGTTTCCATCACCATGGCGCGCATCTGTTGTCGCTCCCGAGCCCTAATCTTGAGGGAAGGGTGTAAGAGGCTTAGTGAGCTACTGAGTGTGGCTAGCACTGATTATTGTATGTGAGACACGCGAGGCGGGTTAGATAACACGGAGGTGTTTGAGGGATACAGGTAAACTGGCTACATTTTAACAATAACCCCAAAAAAACAAACAAAAAAAAACCAAAAATATTGGCCCAAGTTGAGGAAAGGACTGGGAAAACAGAAAAGTTTGTCTGGAGGGAATGCACACTAGTAACAAGTGTCATAGAAGTGGAACCGAAAAAAGGTTTGAATCAGAAGATAGTATTTCTGTTTAAAAGAAGAGCATTGAATTGAACCACATTCAAGTCACATTTATTTGCATTGCCCTTAATCACAAAAAGTCTCAAAGGACTGCACAGGTAAAAATGACAATATCCCCTGATGTGAAACCGCATGTTGTAAAGGAAAAACTCAAAAACCTCAGCATGAGGAAATTAAGAAACCAATAATAAATCAGTGCATATTTTAAGGTTCTGGCACATTAACAGTATCTTCAAATTTATTTAAATATATACACGTAAGATGAAAATGTGTATTGAAACTTTACAAATGGAGTCTTGCCTTGTTGAATGAAATCAATTTTATCAAAATCAACATGTTTCTCTTTCCAGTCGAAATCTCCTTTAAGTTTCTCGCACTCCATTTTCCCAAAATCGTATCAAACTGCCTTTTGTGGAAAGATTTACACTCTTAATTTATCTCTGTTATGCCAATATCTGGCCGTTTTCCAAGATGCTGAACTTGTGCCAGCAGTTAATGTGCAATATCCGGAACTATAATATTAATAGATGATGCATCCAATTTAAAGGATGATTAGTGGTCATTTTATGTGAAAAAACTCATGTTTTTGGTTCCTGTTTTAATGTTGGAGAATATTTAGGAGTTGAGTATTTTGATTTGCATCAGTCTAAAAAGTGATATCAAACCTCTACTATGTTTAGAATTTCTTATTCTACTCTTTTAGTTGCTTAATATTTGAATTATTGAATGGACATTGTGTATTATTTAGCGCCTACTAGTGGTAAAAAAATACATTAAAAAAACCCATATTGATTTTAAACAATAAGGAAGAAGATCTGAACCATGCATATTCTCATAGGTTGACATTTTGTTATTTGTTGATTATTTTTAATTTTTTAATTTTAAGATAACATGAGGCTCACTCAGTGAGAGCTGACATGATTGTTCACAATCTTGCTACATGTACTCCAGAACACCTTGTGAAAGGACAATCAAAAAATGAGAGGAAAAATGACGCGGTTTGGTCACTTTGAGTCTCCTTAGTTTGTATTCTTTCTTGAGCTTTGTAGTACTCATTTTCAGTTGCACTGCACCAGGAGCCCCTCATGTGGTCACCTCCGGCACCAGGGTGACCCCTACAGGCAGCTGAGGTGCCCACGGACCTGTTTTAAAAATAGTTCACCTGTGCTGGATCATTGTGATTTTCTGTTAAAATAATTCTTTTAGTGGTTGACTGAGTCTAATTAACCTGGTAATAACGTACTATTAACACTTAACAAGTTGTTATTTTAGAAATTCATATGGAACTAGGTGCCTTTGTCGTTAATTAGTAACAAAGAGTAGCTCTCCGTTAGAAAAAGGTTGGAAACCCCTACATTATTATTATGCATCGGCTCGCTACAGTTTAACTGTACGGGTCAGGTGTATCGACATTTCGTTCTGTGTGCATGGTTACAAAGAATGACAATAAAAGTAAATTCTATTCTATTCTATTCTATTACACAATACACTCACATCTAGTGGCCAAACATTACTCAGTGTCCCTTTAATGTAGTATACTATCCTCGCAACAATAATGAGAGTGGTTGATATTGTAGTCACCAGGTTTATTTAAAACTGACCCAGTTACTGTTTAGTTTCTTCTCAAATAAAATCATGTGTAAAAATGTCCATGCACAAAAGATAATCGCTATGAACTGTAGAAATGCATAATTACCACGCATTAGACTACTGCGTTTCTCTCCTTAAAAATGCCAGGCAATTAAAACAAAGAAAAATCTACGACTATTTCAGACTTACACAACAGCTAAATCTTAACTTGAGACTAGTATATCAGTCTACAACAGTCCACTGCTTTGTTTTGAAGCAGGACTAAGACTTTTTGCAAGTATAAACAGCTCCAACTATCACTTTAGATTTCCGTTTTCAGTTTATAATAAAGCACATGTTGTTGGAAATGCTAATACCAGGGGTTCTAAGAAAACAAGAACTGTTCAAAGCAATTACTAAAGCAATCCATTTTAATTTTATAATGTATTGATTTTAAAACCCTTCAATCACAATGCAGCGACATCTATTGGTCAAATATTAGACAGTGTCCCTTTAGTGTATTATAATGATATAAAAAACAGCCAGAAAAACAGTAACGAGAGTGATTGATATTATAGCTCATTTCAAACTGAACAGGTTACTGTTTGGTTTCTTCTAGAATAAAATTCAGAGTTAGAAATGTCCATACACAAAAGATAATAAGAAGGAACTAAATGAATACAATTAAAAGAGGTTCTAAGAAAACTAATTGTGTAAAGGAATTAGTAAATCAATAGATACGTTTACAATGCATTGATTTCAACACCCTCAAATGAGTACTGATTTCCTCTTTTAATTTTTCCCAATCTGAGGTTTTGATGAACTCAGTATGTTTGCATGCATTTTGACTCGAAACTGGGGATATAGTCGATTGACTTTTTAGCTTGTCCCGGCACGTATTCTTCAACCTCAATTTGCAGACGTGATGGAGTGAAACGTCGCTATTGACGTAAGCCGGGATGCGAAGGCCGGGAGCTTGTTGTTGTTATGCTCCTCGTTTCCTCGTCTGGCGGTGAAGCCTGAAGTTTAACCCGGCGAGTGAATACCACCACGACGCCTCGGGACACCCACGTGCACAGACGACACACACACATTCATGCACATTCACGCACTCGCACGCACACGCCAGCTAAGAATGTCAGCAGTTTCATGCGAGGGCGGCGAGGGTGAGACGCGAAGGGGAGGCAGCAGGGCTTCTATGGCCTCTGTGGCGTCGCTCCCTCCCCTCCGTCTCCCCTCGGGGCATTGCAGCCAGCTTTCCCCGCCACCCACACCCACGCATCCCTCCCCTCACCCACTATGCGCCTGCCTACTGACACAAATTACCTCATGCAGACATTTATTTTGAAAGTTTGACAGCTGAACTTTGAGTGATCTCGCTTGGCGATAGGCATGGGGTGAGCTTTGGTCAAAAACAGAAAAGATGCAGGTGGTGTGAAGACGTTCCACTGGCCCGCTCACGCCTAGTTCACGATATTTGCAGAGTCAGCGCCGACTGGAGTTCTTTGTTGTGTCGGCGTGCAAACGTATGACAGTTAGATACTACATTATATGTGTAACATCACATGCTCACATTTGACTTGGTTATCATGAACAGCAGTGGTCGGCTACCACCGGGCTGTGGACAGGTACCGAAGCGTGAGTTGTTTAGCACTGGGCCTCACTTAAAGAAAATAAAGTCGTTTTTATATGTGTCTAAGCACTTTTTTTGACAAAAAAACCCCTCAAAGATCAGATTCGCGTTCCAACTTTATAATAGTTTATTACAGTATTCAAGCAATGATCGATCAGCAATGGATGTAACAGGAAACAAACCCAGATCCCAGCAGTGTAAACGCAAAATCTTAACCCCGTGGCCAGCCCGCTTTGAGACTGGGAGGTCGGTGGTTCGCGCCCCGGCCGAGTCATTCCTAAGACTTAAAAAGTGGTCGGCGGCGCCCTCTGTTGGCTGCGGCTGCATCGGCTCGCTACAACGGGTCAGGTGCAATCGACATTTCGTTCTGTGTACATTGTTACACAGAATGACAATACAAGGAAATTATTATTATTATTATTATTATTATTAAGATAGACGATGACATAGAAAATGGCATTTGATTTTTTTCTCATCATCACTCTATTTTTAGCTACAGGGCCACATTGCATGACATTACAATAGCCAAAACAACGTTGTAACATGGTATCATGAGTAAAAATAGTGTGATGAAGGCATAATCGTACATTTTTTTCCATGTTATCTAAACCCAGAGTGATCTAGTGAATGAACAGTGGGTTTAGATTACTCATTACTATTAATATTATTATTATTGTTTCTGTCACTACTAATGCTTTTAATCGTCAGACATTAAACCGGTCCGTGGTACAGAAAAGGATGTGTACCACTTATGTATAGTGTTGGGATTAACATGTTACAAAGGAGCGTGTGCCTGGAAGGCCATTACTTTTCTCTGCAACAAGTTCTTTAATGCATTATTATTAATATTTTGTAACGCAACTGTTGGTACAACATGGTGTATTACTCTGCTATTTATTAAAAACAAATAATGACTTACAACGTCTTATGATAGCTAACTGTTTCTCCTTCCCTCACCATGTAACATAGACCTTTCAATCCGCCAGTAACGCAAGAGAAAGGTGTTTATATTTATCTTTAAGAGGTGGTTGAATTTCTCTTAAAGGAGATGTTCTCCCTACTGTGTATAATCTAATCCAAGCCACATTTAGAACAATAAATAAGATACTGGGATCAGTGAATCTGTCTATATGTGCATATTTGGTTGCAAGCTCTTAAAATCGCACGGGCCAAAAAATATAAAGTGTTCACTGCTTCCTCAGGTTGGTGCACGCATTTTCTTCTATTTCTTTTATTATGTGGCTATTTCAAGGCAGTTTTAAGGGGTAAGTTTTAATACAAGCATATGTTGTAACTTCTAACGAGATAGTTACTTTCAGACTAACACACTACTTTTGGGTGTCCGCCATCTGGGGGGTAACAGGATTTCTTTTTAAATCACCGTATTTTCCGCACTATAAGGCGCACCTAAAAGCCTTTATTTTTTTCAAAAACTGACCATGCGCCTTATATATGGATCAATATTAAGTCGCAAAGTCTTGCAACTAAAGCAAGCAGCCGCCGACTAGATTTTCCCCCGAAGGCGAAGTCGTCCCCAGTGTATGCTGGGATACATATGCCGGCGTTTCATTTCCCAGCCAATGTGTCAATCATCATTTGAATCGATCACTATTGGCTAAAGTTATTCGGAGGTAAAGGAGGCGGATCCTTTTTATCATTTACAGGCTCGCATAGGCTAAAGGGGCAAAACAAAGCCTGCAATTGGCCGAAAAAGATGAATATGAATAGCAAGTTTGGTTCTCTACGGCATAGATAAAACATGTTTTACTATTCTGTATTTGTAAATATTTTACTCTCCTGGATTTACTACACTCACGGATATAAGAGGACCATGGTTGCACATTATTATTGAACGCAACGACTTCGGTGAGCTACTCAGGCTATATATTTTCCCAGTATCTTGTTTCAGAGAGATATCGATGTTTCTGTGATGGGTCTTTTTTAAATTAAACTCAATTCCAAGTGTTTATTGTCATATGCACAGTAAAGTTGCGAGAGAAAAACAAAATAGAAACTAAGGAATGGTTGGCATTTCTTGAATCCCAAGACTTTAACCTTCCGAATGATATTTGGAACGATGCATTTGATTGACATCGTACGGACACTGTTTCCGTATATGTCTGAGACACATATTTGCTTCTTTGCAAGCTTTCAGAATGTTAAGGGGGTAATAAGTTTGACTGAACTATCTGACTGTTTCGTTGACGTTCCCATTGTATCGCCTTATTATCCGGTGCGCCTTATGTATGGAAGATATAGGACCAAAAACTATTTTTTGAGGGTGCGCCCTATAACCCGGCGCGCCCTATAGTGCGGAAAATACGGTAAGTCACGAGTATTTGTAACTAAGAACTGGTTTTAGCAACACAGGTCATGTGTGATCATAAAGCGTTGAATTTCTCAAAGAAAGTACTAAACTTGAATAACCAGGTCCGTAAAAGCCCCAAAAAATTCTGCGGAAGGTTAATCCTGCGGCCTCCGCTTGAAACGTGGTGTTTTTTTTTCGCTTATCTGCATGCGTGTCTAGGTGTGTGCTTGCGTTTGTGTGTGCTGGGTGCGTTTGTGTTTGTGGAAGGGTGCGCCGGGGTGGCCGGCTGATTAGCAAGCTGTGTGTGCGTTCGTGTGTTTGCGTCTCCTCCCGGGAGAGCTCGGCTTCCTCTACTCTGTTATTTCAGCGGAACTGGCGGAGGATGGGAGGAAATTACAGTCGCCTCCTCTGGCTCATAAAGGCCCCCCACTCCAATCACAGTGCACTAAACCACCCCCTTCCCGCCGTTGCAAAAGGGAATTAAACCCACACATTCGCAAACATCTGCAGGAACGGTCACAAACACTGCCGGGCTTCAAAATAAAAGCTACTTCGGTTGAGTCTTCGTAAGGCATGCGTTTACTTTGCTCAAGTTATGTTGCTATGGTAATCGTGAAACAGGCCATTGGTTGAGAAGAGTGAGGCATTTTGAATGCACTTTCAGACCAATAAAGACTCCAAAGACGCTAATGAAGATCCATACTCACCAACACTACTGTTATATGCGTTAGATTATCACTTTTTTTCACCTTAAAACCCGTCTGCTGATTTATAAATGTTTCAAATGTAATTGAAAAAAAACCTAGACTTTAGAATAGTATTTTAGTCTACGGGTGCTTTATCCTGAAGTGAGACTAAGGCTTCAACGATCACGATTGATTTGATTTCTGTTTTGGTAAATGTTTGCTTCTCCCAATTTTAAAAAATGTTTTTTTTTTAAATATTCTGTAGACATTGTAACAGGGCGGGAAATACATCTGAATGAGAATTAACAAGAATAGGTGTGAGTGGTAGGATATGTGTGAGGATTTTGTTATGTTTTATGAAACATAATTTCCAATGAAAATAAATCAGTCCAGATCCAGTTACCGGTATTTTGGCAAAACTCAGATTTGAGACAGGCCCTGTGGATCGGATTGGGCCAATGCTATTACAAACTGTAAAAAACACAACAAAATTGATACATTTGCAAGCATTTGCTGCTGAGCGTAACATTCCTCAAAATCCAAAATAAAGTTTTGATAATCTGGTTGAGTGATGATGAGTCTGCGTTGCTTGTACTAGTTGTTGTCACTTTGAGCCCTTGCACGGAATCCATCGCAATCTCTTGCCATGTTTTAACAACAATCTTCAACAAAAATACTTGAAGGCCTACAAGGAGATGAAGTTCAAACAGGATCATTACAATGCCTTATGACAACTTTTTTTGGTATTATTATTGACAATATTAAACGTCAAAAAGTTTGATAAGAGGCGGACAAAATAAATTGTCTGAAGGTAAATGAGGGAATACTCACTATATCGAGACTGCCTTTGCATGACGTAACTGATGCCTTAAAATGATTGCATTCCAAAGAGGTGGTGTGAGTGTGCGCGTGACTAGAGCTCATCAAACCTTAAGGTGTTATTTGCGTGGTAGTTTGATATAATTTGTGCAACCCCATGGCATGTCACTCAGCTTAGGTATGTTAGTGATACAGCGGGGGTCTCCAAATCTTTTTCTGTGGGTACACATAACTTTTTCAAGGGTCCGTGGTCAGCTACGGAAAAAATGTGATGATTGTAGCAGTCCCTAAATGTGAAAATGTATTGTTTTTTCCGAGAGCCACAATCAAATAAGCCTTCTGGATTCCTCACAGAACAAAATTCAGGAAATAAATAATAACACTAAGAAATAAATAATGTATCCGGCCTGTAGGCCGTAGTTTGGGGACCATTGCCAGTGGCCGGGCATGCATTTCTCACCTGGGCTTTCAGTAGATCTACGTCTGAATCAATCCATCCCTCAATAACTATTTTATGGCTATAGAACACTTGGGCTACAGCTGAGACACATGCATCAGACATGCATAAACTGGTGAGGAAAGCGAGCTCTGTTGTGGGCACAGAGCTGGACAGCCTGACAACAGTAGCTGAGAGACGGTCACTGAAAAAGCTGCGGTCAATCATGGACAGTTCATTACATCCACTACACAGCATCATTTCCAAACGGAAGAGCAGCTTCAGCGACAGACTGCTGTCACAGTCTTGTTCCGCGGACAGACTGAGGAGATCATTTCTTCTTCATGCCACGAGGCTCTTTAACTCCACCCGGGGGAGTAAAAGCCCACATTAAACCACATCCCCGCATTGTATATTACCCTATTTTTATTACAGTGTGTACTTTATGTAGCACTATTTAAGTACTCTACTTCAACACGTTACATTGGGTATTTATGTATTATATTCCTTTTACTTTATTATTGTTTTATTTTCAACACAAGTACTGCTGGAAGTGTGAATTTCCCTACGGGGATGAATAAAGTATCTATCTATCTATCTATCTATCTATCTATCTATCTATCTATCTATCTATCTATCTATCTATCTATCTATCTATCTATCTATCTATCTATCTATCTATCTATCTATCTGTCTGTCTGTCTGTCTGTCTGTCTGTCTGTCTGTCTGTCTGCCTGCCTGCCTGCCTGCCTGCCTGCCCGCCCGCCCGCCTGCCCGTCTGTCTGTCTGTCTGTCTGTCTGTCTATCAACAATATCTTCAAAAAATTGCATTATTATTTAGGAATACAGCGACATTTTACTTAACTCACCAAAAATGATTTTCATTGGTGCACGAAATCCCTCCTGTTTTCTGTCCGCAAGAAGATTTCAATAACTCTGCTGTAAAGATAATTTGTGGGTTTGAGTTCCAGGTTCTTTTTTATTTCCATCGAAGCTAATGATAAAAGATCAGCCCGAGCTGTTGTATGTCTGGCATCGTTTTTATTCGATGTAGGGCTGAAAATTTCCGTTTGACAGAAGCCGTGGACATGGGGATATTTCCTTTTCCTTGTGATACTTCCGTTACCGCCCCTTATCCAATCATAGTTTGTGAAACCGCTGACGTTTTCCTAAGATAGCTGGAAAACTCTGGCTTGGTCAACTCAAAATCTGATTGGCTGAGCCAACAGCTCACTCAACACTTATTTTTTACCTCAGGGAGAGCAGAACAGACCGTGAAGGCCACCAGGTAGATTTCTGACCCTGGCAACAAGCAATGGCTGAAATGTGAAACGTTTTGATGGACAAAATTTATATAACATCACATTATTCCGATATATGTTTTAGGCCAGCAGAAAAGTTCTTTAAAAAATTGCATTCCATCGAAGTTGTGGGAGTGTGTGTGTAACTGAAGCTCATCAAATGTTGAGGTGTCCTGTTCGTGGTGGTTTGATGTAATTTGTGCCATTCAATGGCATGCAACTCAACTTAGGTTAGGTGAGTTAGTGATCCAACCTTGGCCTCTACTTCCGCCCGTTGCAAAGGCCTAGTAGCAACTTTTCTGGAAAGCTCCCCCGCGGTGGTCTCGGCAGTCCAATCCAAACACGCAGGCGGCGTGAGAGTGAGGGAGGTGGGTGAGATGGGAAGAAAGGGCGGGTGCGGGGAGCGGCGGTTGAGACAAGAGGGACAGGGGAGCGTGAGAGGCGCGTTGGCACGCTTGACTGCTCCACCACTGACCTCCCAGCGCCGCTCCGGCACTGAAATCCCTCCAACCCCTCCCGGCCCCCCTCCGCCGCCTCGCCGCCCTCTCGCCCTCTGTGTAGCGCCGGCCCCTCCCGTCACCACGGCAGAAACTCCCCCCTCGCTCGCGTCTCCACGTCCCCCCTTTTGCCCTGTGCCGCTCCATTGGGCTGAAACTGCCGCTTGGCTCAGCGCGTGGGGGCCAAGATTGCACATGAATGCCTGTATGTGTGTCTTTGTGTGTGTCTTTGTTTTTTGTGTGTCCGAATGGTAAAGTGGGGGACTTGGTCGCATGCCTGCCCGCCCCATCATGCTTTCTCAATTTTTTCCTTTCTCGAAAAGTCCCCAAAACATTGTAAAAGTTTTGTCGGCGCGCATTCTGTTTCAGTGGTCCTGAACCCGGTCCTTTTCTCGGTTGTCCATCGTTCAAGCGGTATCACTTGAAGACCCATTTTCCTGCTGTAATGACAAGCTGCCAACCAAATCAAGAAAATCATTTTTATTTCTCAAATGTATCAAATGAAAGGATTGTGCAAACAGGTATAGAAGTATATATTTCTCTTATTTTGGGAAAAACAAAATGACTAGCAAAACCAAAACGACTTCAAGTATCAATATTCTCAGCTCGATTAGCTGCTTCTTTAACGAAATCTAAAATATCTGTCTTCAAGATATTAAAATACATATTTCGTATACTCTGCGTTTTGCCATGCTCAACATGAGTAAACAAACTTCGGCGGTCTTTTTTTGTGGTGTTAAATGCCAGATTAAAACTCAAAGGGCAATATCGCCATCTACTGTTAACTCGTTCAGTGCAATAAAGTATCATTTCGTTTTCAGAAGCATTGTCCCTGGGGGCCAAAATGAAAAAATAGGGAAAGATTTTAGTTTTACTTAAAAAATATATGTATTTTAAAGACTACGGCGCTACTGATCAGTAAGTATGAAGGCTCAGAGAATTGTTTACACATCGAGGAGCCCCTACTTCCTTGTGTTGCTTTGCTTCCTCTATCCAGTAATTGAGAGTGCGCCCCTCTAAAAATTGATCTGCCACCCACTTTTGGCTCCTGATACACCAGGTGAGAAATACTATTATATTTCATAAAGGGGAGTTCCTTATATTTTGCAGGTCAAAAATATGTTTATTTTTATGTACAGTTTACTTTTTAGACCAAGGTGCAAAACAGTCAACACTTTTAAAATCACTTTATTGAAATAAGTCAAAATGACATTCGACTTAAGACTCCCAATTATATTGCTCATTGAACGATACACCGTGTTTTACAAAAGCAAAACAAACTCATTCAGTTCCTAAGACATATTTTCACGTTGTTTTTCACACACATCGAAACTTACACTTAGAACCCTTGTTTATCGCAGGGGTTACGTTCCACAAACAACGCATGAAATCCGTGAAGTAAATTCTTGATCTTGTTTTACAATTATAATACAGTGAATCACTCCATTATGCAATCAGACTAAAAAACATATATGTATTTATTATTAATATTTACTTTAAGGACTATTTAATCTATCTGAATGCAAGGGGGGTTGAGGGATTACTGTGTAAGTATTAAATAGATAGCCGAAATGTACATGTCATAAATTTCAAAACTTAAAGTTCCCCAAAGGCTATTTTGTTTTCATTTCGAGACATTTGTAAAACATTCCCTTTTTTTATTCATGATCTGACTTTTTCTTGGAAGAAGACTAATCCATTTTTTGATTTTTTTTAATATGTTTTATATTGGTAATGATGGGTCAAAAATCACTAAAATAGCTCGAGTGGATGGGTTTGAATACAAAAAACTGAAAATCAAAGTAGATTCAACTGCATGGTCTGAAATATTTACGCATTGGATGGCGTGTTTTGGTTGTTCCTTATTAAGGTGTGGTCTAGTAAGGAATATGTTGGAGTCCTTGTGAGTGCCCTCATTTCGTGTTTGTGTGTTTCACAGCTTGTCACGTTTAAGAAGTAGCTTCAAAGCAACAGGCCGTTGTCACCCGATGCAAGGGCAATACCGTCACTTATTGCAGTTTTTCTCATTATTTCCGTCCATTTTGCTTATCTTAGATAATGGCTGGCAATGCAATGTGGAGAACCAAGAGACAGCTCCTAACCTGAAATAAAGTTAAACCAGCCTCACCTGTGCATACTGACATATTAAGTGATATTTAGTCTTGATCTAATGATAGGACATTCCCAAGACAACTGCCCTTTCAAACAATTACACATTTATGATTTTTACTACTGAAGCGCTTACACGCCCGACTGCTACTCCGACGTTGCGTTCCGTGATCCCAATTTTGCCTGTGACATGCTCGAGCAAGCTCAGACCAAACGTTTAACGAGCGTACACCTTTTACAGCGAGTTTGGCTAGTTTCTTTTTTTGACACCCTCGGAAAAAGAGAAGAAGTTCGTTTGGTCCCTGCAGCCATGTCATACAGTTGAATGACATCCGTAACCTGCGGGGCCATCCTCCATCCCTGCACTTTTGAACAGCTGGCTAAACTCATGTTACACAGGATGTGTGCGTTTGGTTGTGCCTCTAGGCTCTGTGTTGAGTTCTATCATTCTGTGTTTTCAAAGTTTGGGGCAAAAAATTTAGGTATGGAGACTTAAGGATAGTAAGTTGATCAAACCTACAGCAGGGGAAAATGTCTTCTGAATTTTGACAGTCTGCATTAAGCCTGAAATTGTGCTAATGAGACAGAAATGAGCTGGAGCAGAAAGTAGTACTGTTTAGGAAAAGGGTGGGCAAACTATGCCACTTATGGCCCATCAGGCTTCTTAATCTGTCCTCGCAACCAAAAATGGTGAAAATTTTGTATGATAAAACAGGTACTATGATAAGTCTATTGTTTTTGCTTTTGGACCAACCTAAAGGAGATCTCATAGGATGACATTTCCTCATTTTGAATATCATAGTCCACTGTTGTTTGTTGTTTTGACCATTACATCAATTTCACTATCGGCCACTTGTGTTGTTTGTAACCTTAAAGGTTTATTAAAAAGTGGGCTCTAAGGATGACTTTAGGACGGGATGGAATTCTCTTATCTGTAGGCTCCTGTCTCAGGGCTCCTCGTGAGTTCAAATTACATTGATGTCTTCTCTTCTTAAAATTGAGTGTTTACTGAAGTTTAAACTTAACATACTACCATTTTTTTATATGCAACTCTTGTCCAAAATGTCCTTTCATGTGTGCCCCCCTCATGAAAAGTTTTTCATAAGGCTATTTTCTGTACTTGCTTTTTTGTTAATCGTTTTTTATTTTTTATTTTATTCATCAAGATATCATTAAAATTTCACGCAAAAGAAAAAAACACCTTTGAGCAATCTCAAATGCAGTTTTTCAATCCATATGAATGAATCTAATGCTTAGAAAACAGGTGAAAATATAGGTCTGCTTATTTCTGAGTGTTTCAAAACCAATTTGATGAAATTGTCCATTTATAAACAAATGTGAAATAAAATACAACATGGACATGTTAGATGTCTGCAAGTCTATTTATTTATAAATGCAGATTAAAAAAAAGGATTTCCTGTAATGCCAAAGTATCAGATTCAACACTATATCAAATCAATCAATCAATTAATCACTTGAGATTTTTCTCCCTGTTTGCCCGCTTTGCCAAATTTCATAATACAAAGTGGTCTGCCGATTAAAAACTTTGCCCACCCCTGGTTTAGGTCAATCTCGAACATTCGAAGAATGTTCTTTGATTTTATAACAATTTGTTCCCTTTCCTTTTTGTGTGTCATTAATACTCTTGTCCCGCCGTTTTATTTTTGGGTCTTGGGCATCAAAATATGAATAGTTCAAATGTCCATTAAAGTGTGATAAGAAGCTTTCATGTGCATTTCTTTAGAGTATTCTCAGCGGTGTTTGTCTACATGCTGTTTTGAGATCTTTCGTATTCTAGTCATGTGCTGTCAGCACTAAAAACCTATTTACCACAGATATTAACGGGAATATCAAGCAAATCAGACCAAGCCTATTAGAGAGTTACCTGGTGGAATCGTGGTTAGCGCCAAACTTGTAAACACTCTAATGAAACTCCTACTTTAATCGGGTAATTGGCTGTAATCAGGTTACGTAGGTCATGTTTGCACAGTGACTGATCAAAATCTAACCGTAAACAGTTAATCATCATCCAAACACGAATCTTTGAAAAAGTCACCTGGATTACTGCTCACCAAGGCCAGACATGAGTTGACTAGACTGAACAAAAAAAAATGTGCATAGTGATGAAGTGAACCACAGGTTCGTACACACAGACATTGTGTTTGTTTTGGCCTTTTTCGCCGAGCTTTTATTTGAGCCTGGAAAGGACCGCTTCACTCCACCCTCATGCCTTGTGCACACTGCAGCGCAGCCCCCACGCCTCACGGTCATCTCTGAAACCCCTCCCTCCTTACCCAAAGCGCTCACGCCAATAGTGAGGGAATTCCGGTTATTTTTCAAAAACTGGCTCTTTTGGGCTGGGCTTCCAACAAAGAAGTTCTTTCGGCTCCCAGACCGCTCTTCAGATGGTTCTTCTTCCTTTACATTTTGCCAATTATTATGCATGCATGCACCCATGAAATGACTTAAAAAAAAGGAAAATAAAGCAAAAAAAGAAAAAAGACAAAAGTGGAAAAGAGAAATGAAGAAAAAGGGAAAATCAGAGAGAAAAAAAGAAGGGGAAAAGCAAGAAAAAAAGAAGCAAAAAGCTAGACAAAAGAAGAAAAAATAAAAAAGAGGAGAAAAACAGGAGAAAGCAGGAAAGCAAAAAAAAATAGGAAAAAATGAAACAAAGAAGAAAAAAATATTAGAAAAAAATTAAAAGGAGATAATTTTATTTTGAATAAAGCAAAAAAGCAAGAAAAAAGAAGAATAACTCTTGAGAAAAAAGGAGAAAAACCAAAGGAAAAAAAGAAGCCGGTTTGTGGGGTCACTTTTATCAGCATAATACATGTAATAACATGACATTATGCAAAAAATAAATTACTAATTCTAAAATATCAATTTTTATGATAGCATTTATGTTTTTACTCCACAGTGAACTTTTAAGTATTTCAACTTTTTTTCCTACTTAACAGTTTTAACGTCAAGCTACTCAGAATCTCTGAAAAAGCACGACACAACAAAATGTCACTTAAAGAGATTTACTTTTCCGTGCAACAAAGAATTAGCTATGAAATATAAGAATAAACTTTCATAAAAAAAGCTCATCTTGAAACACACTATCCCTGAAAAGCACAGGAAAAATAGATCGATTTTCTTCAACTACTCAGAACTAGAACCAGCAGGCTCAAGGACAGTTTGCTCCATCAGGCTGTAAGGAATCTGAACTTTCTTACTGCTGTACCCCCTCCCATCCCTCTGCCTTTTATCAAATAGATACAATATAATACATGTTTTACTTGAAACCTATATAGTTTATATTTGTATATACATACTTTTATATTTTTATATGCATACTCCAAAAAAAAAAGAAAACTTGCTGCTATTTCTATGTACTGCTGCTTTTTATTTGTAGTGTGCCTTATTAATTGCATGTTTGGTAGAGGAAGTAATCTTATCTGTCGCAGGGGTACTGGAGCCTATTCCAGCTATCTTCAGGCAGTGGGCAGGGGACACCCTGAACTGGTTGCCAGCTAGTTGCAGGGCACACAGAGACAGACAACTCACTCACTCACTCACACCTAGGGACAACTAACCTGAAATGCATGTTTTGAAATGTGGGAAAGTGCCCGGTGGAAAACCGGAGGAAACCTTTGCAACCACGGGGAGAATATGCAAACCCCACACAGGAAGGTTTGATCCCATGACCTCACAACTGTGCCACACAAACTAACCACTGCGCTGCCGTGCTGCCCTGCATTTTTACACTTAAAGTCAACAACAAGGAATCCGCGAGGGGGAAATGCATATTGACCAATTGCAGCAGAAAAAACGGGTCTGGAATAGAACCTGAGTAGCGGGAAGCCGGCTTCCATCGTTTAACGTCTAAGAGCCGTTTCATAAACTCTTTTCGTTCGCGTACGACACATCACGACTTAACGCACACAAAAGTGCACGCACACGCAAACGCGAAGGCGCGCATGGACACGCGCACACGCACACGCGGTGAAGTAACGGTAGACAGGCGCGTGACTCATTAGGCATTCGGCCCCAAGGGAGTTTGCTGGGGGGGAGGCAGGATGGGGGGTTGCGTGCGAGGGGGAGTTAGCGCCGCAGCTGCAGGAATGTCACGGGCGGCTACCACAGCGTCCGTGTGCGCGTTGCAAGCGCGTGTTTTTGTGTGCTTGTGTGTGTGCGCACGTGCGTGCGTGAGGGAGGGTGTGAGTTTGCTAATGCTGCTTGGAGCCAGCGGCGGGCCACCTTTCAGGAAATAACGCAAGGGAAGCTAGGGGAAAGAATCAAAACAAGAAAAAAACACACCCTTATTATTTGCTTGCTCCACGAAGCACGCAGTTAAAAGCCAGAAATAGATTTACAGAGATTGACAATCATTCTTTCAATGTAGTCTTCGCTTGCCAAAGTGGTCGTCTATTCCAAACAAGATGCTTTTGTTTTGAGTACCAGTCAATCCTTGGCTAAGAATTCGTCCATCTGTGACAAATGAATGACATTTTTTTACCACCAGGAGACACTGAATAATACACAATGTCTCTTTAAGTGCAGGCCGAGCTGATTTGGATTAATCTATTCCTGATTGGTTGATTTTCATATTAATTCTTGATGTTTTTTTTTATTCTTAAATCTTGATGTTGTCTGGCAATTTTTAAATTTAGCCCAACTACCCAAACTTAGCTCAGTGCCCCGCAAGTGAGTGGAGTTTGAGACCTCATTACTAGAACATATCCAAATTCACATTCTTGGACATTTCGTAATAACTACTTTGGTTGATAACTTTATGCAATGACACTCAGAAGGTAGGCTTTGAGTGATATTTGACCCCAAATCTGAGTGACCATCGACCCAACAGTTTGCTTTCCTTCGGACAGTCCCATTTAAGATGGATAAGTCTCATTCTTGAGCCTTCACTTCTGTTTTACATACAAGCACGACTTGTAAACACATGAGACAGCAAGGGAGCTCACTTTTTGGGTAACGTGGAAAAAAAGCCTACTAATCATCTTATATTTATAGTTCGAAGTTAGATGCGGAAAGTATGTCTATATTGTTATATTATTATGTATATGATGTCAGCATTCTGACACCATAGCTTTTTCTTTTAAAATTTGAAGGTCTCCTCCCTGTGGCAGTGGTTGCCTTGTCAGGGAGCGGCGTAGGTCTTCGTGAACGGTCAAAAGAACTTTTATTTTAAAAGGAAACGGCTCACTATTGGGTCGAAAGTTATTTTATAATTTATTTTGTTTTGTTGCATAGTGTCTCAAAATCACTGGACAATTATCCTTAAAATAATTAAATAACTACCGGTAACTTGCTGGGATTCTGGGAAGTTTCCACTGACTTGTGTTTTGTTTTTGTCATAGCCCGCAACCCTCTGGTTTGTAAATGATTGACAAACATTTTGAAAGCACACTAGTAAACCCGCACAGCCCTATTCTGTACACACAAGCCGGGAAAATTAAGTTTTATCAGTTTGTATCTGTTTTATTGTAATAAGAACCTCAAAGCATCAAACACACATGTTAAACACAAAAGAAGAAAAAATATTTCTCTTTCACATCCCATTATATTTAGAAAAGCTGTACACTTTATGAAAACACGTTTTCTTTAGTATGATTTCAGTTCTTCCTGCAGAACTCTTAAATATGGTTGTCAGTTCTCAGGTGGCTTTCATGCTGTAGTTTGGACACTGCTGGTTTACAGGTTGTTTTCTACTCCCGGGTATCTTCTGCAATCGCAGTGTATTCAATGCCTGGTTAACAACACACGCATGCATGAGTGTTTCCCAAGACGTGAATGTGAAGCGCAGATATTTTACTTGGCTGCCCGACTGTCAGAGGGAACGCGTGGGAGGCGATATTCATAGCGGTGCTTTTAGTGGGACTTTTATGAGAGACTTTTTTCCGTGTCTGAAAAGAGGCTGGCCACACACAGCAGTGTTGCCTCAGCACACAAACACACAAGCCGGTGTGTGCATGTGCATCCATCCTTCCGCCACGGGTGTGTTGTTTGTGTTTTTGCGAGGGCAAACCCTCCCCCTCGTTGAGGAAGTGTTGCCGGAAGCAGTGGGAGCTTGACCCAAGTTCCGCGGTACTGCCACTAAAGAAAGCGTTGGGGCTTTACGGGATAGGCAAGGACGTGTATGTGTGCGTGGCGATTGGGGGTAACGGCAGAATGTAAGCCTGGCTCAGTCAGAGCCAATGTGGGTGGCTGTCTACGCACCAGCATTCATAGTCTCAGTCACGAGTGTGTTCAGACAAGCTATTCTTGTATTCCCTATATCGCTGGCGTGCTCCGAGTAAAATCCCCCACTTTGGCGGGGAAATGCAACGCGTGAAGACCGGGAACAGGTGTGCGTTTGTGCGTGTGTGTTTATGTACGTGTGTGTGGGAGAAGAGAGGTGGGCACATGTGCCTTTCTCTTTTAACAAGAGGAAGAAAGAGACTTTGACTCAAAATTTGCATTGAGCAGATGCAAGCGTTTTGGTCTGCCGTGCTTGACGTGATCTTGATTTGTTTCTTGTTTACAAAACCTCCCAACCTTTCCTGGCGCAAACCATCAAATTACAAAGCGGTCAGCATGCCGTCCTCCAGTAGTTGAGTACTTATAAGGCGCACCAGGTTACAAGGCGAGTCCCCCAAAAATAGTCCTTTGTCATACATTTTTCATAAGGTGCACTGGAATATTGGGCGCATGAAATTGAGACTACAGTTAGAGCTACCGTGCTTTTTAGTATGTAACAATTGGGCTCTTTATACACTCATGATATATATGAGTGCTATGATGGATCAGTAGATAAGTTCGCTGATCAAGATCGCAAAATCTGGGTCACGGTGTTGAGCCCCGACTATTTACCACAAGCCCACTAGTGGTACAGATGACGTACGAAAAGGCATTCGAGCTTATCTCATTATCACACAATTTTTACTCACTGTGACAGAAACACTGATTTGCATAGTGCATTTTGCTCTGCATCATGATAGGTTAATCAGTCCTTCCATTTCTTCACGTCAATAGCGTTTCTGTTTTATTTATATATATATATATATATATATATATATATATATATATATATATATATATATATATATATTGTTGGTTGACTTTCGTTTTCTGTATCCATCTTTTGCAAATTGCAAATTACTGTTTCTGGCACGGGCAGCACGGCGGAGCATTGGTTAGCGCGTGTGCAGCACAGTTCTGAGGTCATGGGTTCAAATCCAGCTACCAGCCTTCCTGTGTGGAGTTTGCATGTTCTACCCATGCTTGCGTGGGTTTCCTTTGGGCACTCTGGTTTCCTCCCACATTCCAAAAACATATATTATCAGGTTAATTGGCCGGTCCAAATTGCCCCTAGGTGTGAATGAGCGAGCGAATTGTCTGTCCCTGTGTGCCCTGCGACTGGTTGGCAACCAGTTTAGGGTGTCCCCTGCCCACTGCCTGAAGATAGCTGGGATGGGCTACAGCACCCCCGCGACCCTACTGAGGATAAGCGGTGCAGATAATGGATGGATGGATAGATGTTTCTGGCACGGTAAATAAATATAGTGTAGTGGTAAAGCTCTGATGCCTTTTCTTATGTCATCTGTACTTCCAGTGGTCCAGTGCCAGAGTGCACGTGACATGGGTTTGAATCCCTTTGCATACAATATGTTGTGATTTGGGTCAGTGATGATTATAGGTAGATCAGTAATTGCTCGGATATGGTAACGTAAAACCTCGTGTCGAAATGCACACTTAATAACACTGCATTTTCAATGTTATCCATCGTATTCTATAGTGTATAAGGCAAAACAGGTTATAGGGTGCATTTTTAAATTTCTGTCCACTTTAGGGTTTTTAGGTGCGCCTAATAGTCCGGAAAATACGGTCATCCCAGCGACTGGAAAGAAGGAAGAGGGCAAAGTGTTTTTCTGTTGTGGCCAACGTCGGAATAGTAAAGGAAGAAATATGGCAGAAGTTTGTGGCCTGCTCATCCTGGGGGATGTTTTCTGCCAGCCCCCGCCCGTCCCCCCCCCCCCCCCCCCCCTCTCCCGACTCTGTTTAATGTCTGCCATTTGAGAGACTCCGGAGGGGCTGCACCTGTTTGGCTCTTGGCTAGGAGCCCCCGACTACCGCCTCCTCCCGCCGCCTGCCCGCCTGCCACTCACGCTGCAGCGCCTCCTGGGAGGCAAAAGGCGAGGCGAAGCAGGGGGGATTTAGGGGAGGGAGTGAGGAGCAGGATTGCGTGTGGTGGAAGGGATAGCTGCAGGGCTTGAAGGCGTCCCGGAGTAGAAGCGGAGATGTCGGCGTACAGAGAAACCTAGAGACGAGGGAGGAATTTAACTTTGACTATCACAGACACCTCCTACTACAAGTTTCTCTTTTTCTATTTTTTCACCCCACCATTTAGTTTGACCTTTAGCCTCTCGCGCAAACCCAAACCCGTGCTTCTTTTATTGTCTGGTTGCTTTTGCTCTAAGACCGCCTTGTAAAAACACAAGGCCTACCATAGACTTCTGAATATCTCAAAAAAAGAAGCGAGTCTCTTCATTTGTATCAAAAGTTTTTCAAATACATGCAAATCAAATGCTCTCTCTGGTTGCTAGAGGGCAGTGTTGAGTTTGGTGCGTGGTGAGTTGGTGCAGGTGTAAAACCGTATTCATTCAACTGGTAAAATAAACAAGTTAACACATTCAATGCCAAGAGTGAAAATCTTTTATCCCCATTGATTGTAAATATATGTGTTGTGTTTAGAAAATATCCTATGTCATCCGTGATATAATACGTAGGGTACTAATGTAGACTTGACTTGATTTGACTATGTAGGCGGAATAATAAAGCATAATACTGAAAAACAAAGCTAAAAATTTGGAGTTGACATTCTTCAACTGATCCGGCTCACCTCAGAACAAAAAGTCTGGAACCGGCCCCAGAGCCAAACTGAGTTTCCCTGCTTTAAGCCAATACATTTTTTTCAGTTCTTATCATCTGTCTTTCCTCCCTCTCTTCCTTTTCATTGACAGTTCTAATCCCCCAAATTCAATTGCAGTTTATTTCAACTGATACCATTACAAATATTCAATTCTTGTGTAACCTCGATACCATATCACTATAAACCCTCATTGATCATATCCCTTAATCCTTTCTAGATTTTGACATATTGGCAAGACTTGCTGACTATTGTGTTTTTTGCAATACAGCCATAGTGTACCAAAAATATCGGGCTCCCTTCTAACATGAAAGAAAGCTTTGTATTCATTAAAACTGTATTTTACACTCTCAGGTGAAAAAAACGAGGTGTTTATAGGTCATTAGAAACTTCTATGTCGTCTCTCACAGTCAGCTCTTCTCACAAGTGTGTCTTTTCTTCTCCCCCCATCATTCAGTTTGACCTTTAGCCCCTCTTCCACAAACACAAACCCATGCTCCATTCATTGTCTGGTTGTTTACGTGCTTTTGCTCTCAACATTTCTTTTCAGTTTTTCCTATCATTTGTCCTCTCTCGCTCGCTGTTCATGGACAGTTTTAATCCCCCAATTTCAATTTCAGTTTCTTTAGATCGATACCATTACAAATACTCTACTCTTGAGTAACCTTGATACCACATCACTGCATTACCCTCATTGAGCACATCCCTAAATCCTAAATGGATCTTGACTTTTTATTTTAGTTAATTTTCACGCGTGCTCGAGGTTTTCTTAAATTCTAGTATGAAAATAGTGAAAGTAAGAACATGTTTGAAATACAGTACAAATGCCAAACCCCAAAGAAGATTAAAAAAAGTACGTCTAAGAGAGACTAGCATGTGCACGTGGCACACAGGCAGCTTGACAGAGGTTGTATTGATGATTTCAGCCAGAAGATGGCGTCAGCAAGTACAATATTTTAAACTTACGGTTACCACCTTTATGATTGTCCCTCTTTTTGAAAGAACACACGAGAAACCATTACAGCCTTGTTCTGTACTCACAAGCCCAGATTATCATGTTGCATTTATATTTTTTGTTTCATTGTAATAAAACCCTTCAACTGCTCACTCCGGAACTTTTTTTTACCCATCTCAAAACACTGATTTTGATCCAACCACGTGGATAAGTCTTTTCTTCCTTCGGAGGTTTTAAATTGTTTCAGTTGAGATTGAAGCCATTTTCGAAAATACAACTTTAGAGCAATTAGCAGAATCTTTATCACCTGTAAGAAACTGTGGAGTGTTTGACACAAACTGATTTATTTTGCTTTAAATTAAATATTGTTTTTCAAATTATTCATATTGTGAGTTCTTGATCACTAAACAGCCAAAAGGGGGGCGGTACTAATTAACTGCAGTTTTGAGTACCTGGAATTAATTGATAATACTGACACTGAGTATAGGTACATGTTCATGTGTACTTCCAAATTTCCTGTTTTCGCTTTCTTGAAATAATAAAATGTGGTCTCAATGGCCACTGCATAAAGTACTTCTGCACAAGCTCAAACTGTGATTTCCATTTAGTGGGTGATTTACTGAAAAATGCTTACAAATGACAACAACAACAACAGGTTTACAGAGCCCAAAGACATTTTAACTTCAAACTGATATGGGGGAATAATTAATCAAATACTACATTGTCCTTTTCCTTAGTACGGAGCACCCTCCCCAGAATATACTGTAGAGCAGGTATCCCACTAAGAACGCCTGGGTAGCCCGCAGTTTCGTAAAATAGCTCACCAGTGATGTGTAATTTCTGATTGGAAATTTGATTTCTAATTGGCATGATGAGACTATTTTAAATCTACTTCTAATGGCTACAACCTAGTAAAGACATATCAAGAACATTGTACTAAGTTGTTACTTTAGAAATTAATTTCAAACTAGTTGCCCTTCGCGCCAACAGCAACATAAGGAGCTCTCAACTTCAAAAAGGTTGGAGACCCCTTCTTAGGTTAGGGCCCGGTCACACAGCCGTTTGCGTCTGTATCGCGGGTTAAATTTTGCGAATTTTTTTTGCCCGTGGTTGCCCGCGATGGAAAATGCGCAAAATTGGCCAACCCGCTGTTCATCGGTGGTATGCCCGCAAAACAGACGCCGGCGACTGTTCCGCTTCCTCATCGCGTCATTTCCGCGTGTGGACCACGGGTATAAAAGCTGCCGAGCAGGGCTGTAGAAATCATAACCGCTCAAGACACAGTCCCGTGAAGATCAAGATTTCAAGCAATGGCACCGAAGAAGACAATATGTTATTATTGTAATAGTTTTTCATATTTATTTTATTATCTTGTTATGAAATGAAAAGAAATGTCAAGAAATAAAAATGGATCAAGACGAGGTCACTACGGTGACGGGGATCCATGTTTACCCCTTGACGTCTCGAGCACAACTGACGTGTGCTCGGCAAATCGCGCTGTATGTACGCGGAGAAAGGCGTTTGACCGTCACACGCGCTACACACGCTAATTCACGTGATAATACCGCGATACAGGCGCAGAACAAACGTGCTATGACCGTGCTCCACCCACGATTACCCGCTAAAATTTCGTGTCCTACCCGCGTGTAACCACGCCCTGGCCGCGGCCGTAGCACGTCGTTCCGTGTCTGTACCGCGTCATTACCTCGTGTGTACCACATGTGCCGCCCGCGGTTACACGTGGTCTAAAGTTTTGATCAGCGCAAAACTTTTTGCGTGTGAATTTCCGACCGCGTGTAAAGCACGGCTGTATCTCGTCTGTATGGCGATCTCAAAGCGTCCAACAGCGTCTGCTTCACAGGCAGAAATTTCTGGCCGTGATTCAGCCTCGATACGCCCGTGAAAGGCTGTGTGACCGGGCCCTACATGGGACTCTTAACCCCTGATGAGATTTGCTATTTGGAAATGAAGTGATCCAACATTGCACTTGCTAAATGTGAGAAGATGCTCACTTGTGTCTCCTGTGGCTTGTTGTACAGAACCGTGGCCGCCTGGCTGAGAAGCGCACCATCCCGCTGCCCCCCAATCGCGTTCCCAAGAAGGAGCTGGCCTCCATCTTCAGCAGTGATGACAGTGAAGGCAGCGAGCGGGCCAGCGGGGACCACGGCCACATTAAGCAGGAGGACGAGCTTCATTACAGTATCGTACGCAAAAGGTATGTCATTTTTGATATGCGATCAGGATTACTCTCCAACAAGTCTTTCTCTCACGTCGATTCGGCTTTTGTTTTTGTTTTTCCTTTCTCAATATTTTTCATCCATCTTGACATGGTGTTGACTCACTAATCTATTTTTCACACGTAATACATGAGTCACTATGACATCATTCGCAGCTCAAGTGCCACACAGTGAAATGGCCACTAGAGCCAGCGGGCATCCTTTCTTGGAGCCCATTAATCAAAATTGGGGATCTGAGCACAGAATGATTAATTAATACAAACAGAATAAATGAGACTGGGATTAATGGAAGGAAGTGTTACCACTGCCGCAGAGTAACCTCGCACAAATTAAAAAGTGGACTGACTAACATTAGCAAAAATAGAAAAAGTCTATTCTTCATATCGGAGGGAGTTGGAATGCTTTGTGTCTCCGATTGAACCTGGAAGCGGTTTGCAGAGAGTGGTTAGCTCAGATGCTTCGTAGTTGGAAGATGAAGAGATTTATTCCAGCACGGGACACACTGTTCATGTGACTATTGGGTCTTTCTGTTTGGCTGTTGGCACTATACTTGACTGCCTTTTTGACGTTTTTTAAACAGTTTTGTCCCACAGCCAGAATGTATGATGGATTTCTTCGTGTTGGCACAGGTACAGGGTTCTTGGCCCTGTTGCTTTGTAAATGTAGTGAATATACTCTGCTGTATATTTTGTACATTCAAATTTAAATTGTCTTTATTGTCATTAAAAAAACATAGTGAACATTGCTTACTACAAGCTAAAACCTGGCACTCGAGGATAAACATGTAATAAAGACAAACAAAAAGATTTAAAAATAAAAACTCAAGAGAAAAGGGCAAAATATTTTCAAGGTAGTGCTTGGAGGCTGGCCTAGATTGTAGGTGCAAGACAATAGTGCAATACGATATGGCTTTCATTCAACCTTAAATATATCTTAATTTGTTTTGTCATTCATTCATTCCTCAGCTGAAGAAATATTTTCTACCAAGATAATAAGATACAATATAATGCCTTTTCATATGTCAACTAATTCACTGGGGTTAGAATTTTGCGCTTTCACTGCTGCGACCCATTGTTCTATTTCTGTTGCACTCAATGGTTTCTGATGGTGATCAGCGATGATTTTCGACTGATCAATCCTTGCACAAATAGGGTAATACATTACCATAAACCTCGTGTACAACACGCTCCCAAACTTCGAGTTCTTTTTTTAGGTAAAAAATGCGCGTTATACACCAAGAAATAAGGTAATGGTCAACTAAATTTTGATCTAATCAAATCAACCGCACACATAAGTAAACTTAAGATTTGTAGAACTGCCTGGTAAAAATCATGCTAACGGTTTCTGAGATGGGCACACACACACATATACATATATATGTCATTCACAGGCCGAGTGAGGGTCAGGGGGAGGTCACCGCACTAGATGAGCCAAACAGGCTGTTGCTCCTTGATGGATGAAAATTAGATGCAATTTTTCCCACGTTGCAAAAAGTCTTTCATGTGACTTTTCAGGAGAGGCCCCTCATGAATTTGTGATCACTTGACGCTCCCCGAAAAAAAATAATTTGTGCTATTCCAAAATATGACATCCTGTCTGACTATAATGTGGCGTCCATCGGTTGATAAACCTCAGAAAGTCCCCATAGCTGCATTATTAGCAGCCTGTGCAAGCTCATTAGCGGCAAGGATGTTTTTCATGTCTTCAGACTTGCGTGTGACACAGCGGACAGCACACCAACTGTGACGCTTTAAATGGATCCACTAACCTCATTTAAAGAGGGCTTCCCCCCCCCCTGACACTTGCGCCGCTGGCGTGTTAAGATGATAATGAATTTAAAGAACACTTATGACTAATATGTCAGACTCTTACCCTTTAGAAAGGCGACGGACTCGCGGGAGCCGTGGCTCCGTTTTTTTCCTGGGCACCCGTCTTTACCCAGCTTTATCCGCCCTTGCAGGTCTGGACGAAAGGGATAATGGGATGTCCAATCACAGAAATGCGATTTCCATTGACCGCAGCTTTGTAAGTGAGTCGCGGAAGGGTCTTAACAAATTGGATTTGGCCATTGGATGTGAAAAATACAGGGCGTCTGTATGCATGTATATGCGAAAAGCATGCAGGTGAACCGCGGCGGCAGCAACACGTCACGTCGCGCGCGACAACCTTCGTCTAAATTTAGGCTGAAAGTGTCTGAATTCTGTCGTCTTAACATAACCTTTCACGGTTAAAAAGTTCCTTCAAAAGCACGCTATAGATCACGGATTTCCATCCTTTTTGGAGCTGAGATCTACTTATTTTTCCTATCTAGAGCAAAGGGGTAACAGCTCTGTATACATTTCTAAAAACAAAAACAAAAAAAACATATCATGTTATTACTATGTTTTTACTTTGTTATTAAGGGTTTCATTATCAGAAAAAAAAATTAGTAGAAAATCATGCGCTACAGGTCCCCCAAAACTAGGACAAACAGGCTCAGAGAGAGCTTCTTCTCCAGGGCCATCACCACACTAAATGAGCACACAAAACTGTGAAAACATATCTTGAAACTTAAAACTAAATATTATTGCACTTCTTTTCATTGCCTTATTGTTACAATACACTATTGTTTTTCATTCACAAACTATTATTTCCACTAAGGCCAGTCCCTAAGCACTACATTGTAAATATTACACACCTTTTATCCTGATAGCCTTTTATCTTTTTGTCTCTTTAAAGTCTTCACTACATGTCTATCCTGAAGTGCCTTGTCTAATCTCGTGGCATTTAATCTTTACTCCGTTGTAATCAATGACAATAAAGACAATTCAATTAAGTTCTTATGGGGATAGCTAGTATCCTTGGGGACCATGTTTGAGACCCATGCTTTAGATCTCTTCAGTTCTTCACTTTATATTCTATTTGAGCCACAGGTGACTGAAACATGAAATAACACTTCTGTTGGATTAGTTTTACGCTGATCAATTACTCTCTCTGTTTTATTTTTCAGCTCATTTAAAGATTGATTAAAAAGTGCTGATAAAGAGTTTGGGTAATTACCCAGCAATCATCTCTGAGGGGACAAGTATAAATTTCTAAATAGACACAGCCTTAACACATCATTTGACACTTAATCACATTCGTTTAGAAGAAATGTTGATAATAAAGTGATCAAAAGCTGTGAGAAAAATCACCATGAGACCTACAGAACTAAATGTGGCAAAGCAAATATAAGGAAACCAGGGACCTTCCTCTAAATGAACCAATTGAACTTGTGTAATTCTAAGCACAAGTTCCAGCACGTTTATTTTACATTATGTATCATTTTCGATGCCTCAATCCGCAGTGTCACCCACATTTATGCAAATGAAACTAGTTGGTAGCAGATACTGTGTTTGATGCTGAGTTTTTCAACTTGATTTTTTTTTAGCCAGAGTTATTAACTGGTTACCCGTTAACTGTTTGGATGCTCCAACCTCAATGATTGAGTTTTATGTTTTTTTCCATATGATTGGTTTGCATTATGTTGTGGTCAATCTGATGAAGAACAAATACCACAAAAGCTGTTTATTTGTACCAATTTGGACATAGTTTGTGTTCCAGGAAAGGATCACGGTTTCTCGGATGGTGTGAATTTACTGGAAATGTTTTCATCCTAGTGTTAATTAGTAAGCTTCAGGGGTGGCTTTATGGCTTTCTGGAAGCATTTTTTGTTTGAAGGCTTTTGGTATTGTTGGCGCCGGTTTTCCTCTGCAAAAAGTAGGCAAAGTACTCGGTACCCTGCATCCCTCAAAAATCTGAAGATAATCTGAAGGCAGCTTGAAGATATCCATCCATCCATTTTTTGCACCGCTTGTCCTCAGTAGGGTTGCAGGGTGTCCTGGAGCCCATCCCAGTTATCAACAGGCAGTAGGCAGGGCACAGAGGGACAGACAACTCACTCGCTCATTCACACCTAGGGCACAATTGGGACTGGCCAATTAATCTGCCATGCATGTTTTTGGAATGTGGGAGGAAACCAGAGTGCCTGGAGGAAACCCACGCAAGCACGAAGAGAACATGCAAACTCCACACTAGAAGGCTGGTAGTTGGATTTGATCCCATGACCTTAGAACTGTGCCACACTCAGCCGCTGTGCTGCCCAGCTTGAAAATATATTGTTTTTTATCAAGTACATGAATATAATTATTTGGGACCAACCAAAGCACAGTACACTGATCAAAACATTTAAAGCGAATGGTTTGATGACTCAACCAGAGTGGGCATGACCAATATCCCATACACCACTCCGGTTGTAGTGAACTGTTGTTGTCAAGTCAAGTCAAGTCATTTTTATTTGTATAGCCCTAAATCACGAAGAGTCTCAAAGGGCTTCACAGATTATTACACTATATTACACAGACTATTTTTCAGCCGACGAGAAGAGTAGGTTATTCATATGCTATGGAGTAGAAGTGAGTTTTAAGTTTAGATTTAAACATTTCCACTGAGGTTGTTGATTTTTTATCTCATCTCATCTCATCTCATCTCATTAGCCGTACCGTTTATCCTCATTAGGGTCGCGGGGGGGCTGGAGCCCATCCCAGCCATCTCCAGGCAGTGGGCAGGGGACACCCTGAACTGGTTGCCAGCCAATCGCAGGGCACACAGGGACAGACAACTCATTCGCTCATTCACACCTAGGGACAATTTGGACCGGCCAATTCACCTGAAATGCATGTTTTTGGAATTTATACTTTTATTTTAGCATTCATGGTTATGTCAGCTCAGCTGTGACTGTATAAATACAAAAAAATTATTGCATCAGCAGATTGGAAACATACTGGTGTGTTAGTCAGTAGCCTTTCCTGTTTTGCCATAGAAGTTTTTCTCCTTTTCCCGTTTTTCCCTTTTATTTGTCCATGTTTTTTCAAGTTTAACATTCAAGGTTGTGTTGATAAAAAGGTAGGTCCTATTTGGATTTTGAAAAAATTGATTCCAGAACACTGATAAATCAGAGAGAGCACATCCTTACGCAATTAGTACAAATTTCTTTCCTTCCACCTTCCCCAAAAATCACTGATATTTTTAAACAAATAGATTTTTTTAATAGCAAATCCTCGTCCCTTAAAGGGACATTGTGTATTAATTTGTGCACGCATGTGGTAAAAAGATGTAATTCATTAAAAAAAAAATAATTGGGGGGGAATACAGTGGGACCTCGCTACTTCGCAGTTCGACGTTCGCGGATTCAGAGCTTTGCGGTGTGTAATGGTAAAAGAAAAAAAAAAAATTTTTTTTCTTTGAAGGGGCGTCGCTACTTTTTGCGGGAATCCCCTCGGCCGACGACCCTAGCACGGCGCGTATTCTGCTGCGCTTCCGACAAAAGCGATTGTATTCTATATAATACGCTTATTGAAACCATAAAGCGAGCTAATCAAAATAATTGGGCGATCGTAGTCTATATAACGCGTTTATTTAAACAATAAAGCGCGATCGTATTCTACAAAATGCGTTTGTTAACGCGGATGAAAAAGTCACCAACGTCACGCCTCCCGCTCGGGCCGCGATGGCTCTACATGGCGCTACACGGCCCTCAATGGGGGAAAAGGGGTAGGGGGGACCTGTGGGGGTTAGGGGGCCGTGAAGCGGAAGCCGCGTGGACCCAGCAGTGGCAGCCGTGGGCTACCAGTACATCAGCACAGCCAGAGTAAGTCGAGAGCCCTGCCGGCTTAGCATGGTGCTCGTGGCGCACGTTAAAGCTCGTGTTTGCTGATGGGATCTCAAAGACTATTATGCATTACGGCGGTGAAGCGGAGGCCGCACCAAAACCGCGTGCCGGTGCTGTGCCCAAATTCAACTCCCGTACAAAATCCTCCCCCCCTTGCGTGAACGCGCATTCTGCTGCGCTTCCGACAGACCGTTGCGGTGTCGTGCGTATAGCGCCCGAAAGTACCCGCGCCGCGGGTTAAGGGCTCGCTCGCGAATAATAAGGATAAGCGGTGCAGATAATGAGATGAGATTTTTTTTTTTTTTGGAAGGGGCGTCGCTACTTCGCAGATTTTCACTTTTTGAGGGTGGTTTTTGTCCCCATTAACCGCGATAACCGAGGTCTTACTCTAAAAAACACACACACACACACATCAACTGTCATACAAACATGCTTTTTTTAAACACTCATAGGTCGAGAAATTTGTATTTATTTTACATAAAATGAGACTCTACTAAAGTGAGCTGATATGATTGTCCGCCATCTTGCTTCTTCGGGTACCCCCCAAAAACAGAAACCGTGTAAAAGGCTCGGCAAAAAAATGAGAAGAAAAATGGTGCAGTTAGGTCACTTTGAGTAGTTTGTATTCTTCCTTGTGCCTTGCAGCACTAGTTTTAGGTTGCACCACGCCCAAAATGCAAAATGTTGAGGCATATTTGACCAAAAAATAATAATAATTGGAATACTGTTTAAAAGTTTACCGTCACTTAGACAATAGTGTGTTTTCCCTTTTTTTTAATCAAATTAGTTGTAAAATAAATAGAAAGTACAGTCGAGGCATTGATAAAGTTAATAATAATTATTTTTATTTAAAAAAAAAAAAACAACAGCATTTTTATCTTTACAACTATGCTTTTATCAAAGAATGGAAAGTGACCCCATATTTTTAGAGCCTCAAAAAAATAAAAACTTTATGTAAGCCTTATGAAGAAAGCAGCACATACTATAAATATAAGCTGTGTATATCTTTATTCATTGACAAACGTTAAGAATATTTGTGTTATGTTTGTCCTCTTAGAGAATCCATAATATTTTCCATTATCAAACATATTTGAAAAAAGTGCCGGGTAGCCACTAGGGCGTGCCAAAGAGCCTGATAATTACGGACCCCCTTACTACATAATACCGCAAATTCTAGTGATCACATTTTGTGATATGTGTCCCTTTCAAGTTTCACATTTTTATCTTACCAGTGCTAGTTTTATACTCTTAACTGTTTTTATAGATTACTTTTTCAAACAGAAAACAATTCTCTGACTTAGAATTTGATCTACTGCCATTGGTGTTATAGAATGTTATAATGAGATTGTTCTTTTTTTATGTTGATGCTTGGTTTCGTTTTTATACCTATTTGAATGGCTTGAGTGTTCAGTTGTCTTTGTCGGGTACACTGGGAAAAGATCTTGGCGCTACATCGCGTTTGCGACCTCTTTTTTTTCGCTTGTCTTGGTGGCTCCCCCCTATGCACCTTCACATCCTTGCAGTCCGTCTGTCAGCACTTTGCCAGTGGCAGTGTGAGACGTGGCGTCAGGGTCTTCTTGCCAGCTCATTCTGTGTCATCTAGCATCGCCACCTCAAACTCTGCATGCCAAAGCTTCAGCGAGGTGCTTATTGGTGTTCCTGTTAAGTCCTTTACTGTTTTTTTTGGACTGTTCTCTTTTGTAGTATACAAATGCTTTCTGGAAATAATTTTGTCCAATCATGCAGGGGCCACACTGCCAAAAAAAGATTTTAAGAATTCCATAAAATGTGTAAAAATATGCTTTTCTAATTATTGTTTTACCTTTTGGGAGATCATTTGCTGAAACATTATACTTTTCATTTCATCATATTTTTCCCCCAGTGCTTGTATATCAACACTGAAAAAAGTCAATTCCAATTCTTCAGGAAAAATATAGTAAAACATGTTTTAAGATAAAATATATATATATTTTTTCTCAAACGTTCTTGTTCGTTTTGCAGGTTATTTTGCTCATTTTATGAATACAGAATAAGAAACAAAACATTAAACTTTCTGAGTACAAATTCATGTTGACAAATAATGTTTTTTTTTCTTATTTTACATTATTATTATTATTATTATTATTATCTTATTTTATTATTATATATTTTTTTTTAATTTAATGTGTTTTTGCACAATGGCTTCGAACCAAATTGGATCCAGAGATAAAGCAAGCAAACAGTTTGTTCATTTTTTAACTAAACGTAGGTCGAGGAGTATTTATTTCACACCTCACCTAGATCGAGCTATTATTGCTCCTTTTTTTTACTTTTGTATTTTTGTCTTCTTTTTCCTCTTTTTCCCCTTTTCTGCTTTTTTTAATTTACTTTCCCTTCTTTTTCTTTCTTTTTTCCCTATTTGTCCCTTTTCCTTCTTTTTATCATTCCTCTTGTATCGTATTTTTTGCTAATTTTCTTTATTTGTTTTCCTCTTTTCTTTTCTTTTTTTTCCTTATTAAAATGGTGGACTTTGGTCACTTTGAGTCTCCGTAATTTCTATTCTTGCTTGTGCTTTGTGGTATTTGTTTTCAATTGCACTACTCAACACAATGACAATCTTGTGGTCGAATATTACACTGTGTTGGTTTATTTATTATACCTTATTGGTAAATAGTGACATTTATTTAAACAGTGCATAATAGTCAAATTAACGAACAACAGTGAGAAATAAAAGTCCATATAAGAAACAACCCTGGCATCCTCTGCAAACTCCTTAGCCGGTGTCCAATATTAAAAACAGAATAAACGTATTACTTTAATTTCTGTGCAATTTGTTAGTCAAGTGGATAGATGAAACTGTGCAGTTGACTATTTCCGTGATGAGCTTAGGATGAAATAGTGGATCATGTCCTTATTAGTGGACCAGGCTCAACATTAATATAATACCCTGCTCCCCGTGTTCTATCCTCACCGAGCTCCCGCTCTTGTGAGAGCGCTGACTCAGGTGAGCAGGTCTTAAACTCCATCCCCCTGGCCGTGGTCCTGAGGCGGAGGGAATGTGACCTTGCCGCCATCCACTGAAAGCGAATAGGTCGGCCCGACGACGGCCAGACAGGGTGAAGATCGACTTCGGCCCCTCATTAGCCCAGGCAGCTCAGGAAAAGTGCGCTAATTACTTTGCTAACAATGCCCTTGCCGTCCACGGCTTAGCGCGGCCGACCCGCCACAGGATAACAAACCTCTAACCTTCTTGAGAAGTTCACATTAGTATTATCGTGATTACTTTGAGTGATGGAGCGGAGAAACCTGGCAAGGAGTTTGGCTGCACTGTTCTGCATTGCTTCAACAAATGATTTAAAACTTGATGTGTTTGATTAATTTTTGAATGACTTTTTTAGAACTGTATGCAGGTATAGAAAGAAAACAATTTGAAGACTGTGATCGCTTTGTTTGTTCCAAACTTTGGCAGACGCTTGTCCACACTAAAAGAAAACTCTAAGCTTCAGGCGTAAAAATTCTAAAAATTAAAATTATAAATCAAATGTAATGGGAGTAAAATTGGTTGTTCTTTCAAACATTAACATATCATTTTTACACTTTTGATTAGCCAATGTCTTGCAAAATTGACACTTACCAGTGGGGATAATCTATACCTTATATTCTAAAAAATATATGGAATAAAATTAATTGATCTGACCTCTGCAAAATGTTTTATTTTGATTCAACAAAAACCTTTTAGATCATAGAAGACTGTCAATGAAGACTTACCGTCTTGAACAGGGGTGGACAAACTATGGCCCGCTCGCCACAATGAGGCCTTTCTGGTTATTTTATCCGTCCCGCCAAACGAAAATGTTAAAAATGTCATTAAAATATGTATTAAATGGTCAAATAAAATGTACTGCTAACAAAAATGTGTTGATTTGGTTCTGCTCTTGTCCCAAGTGTCCCCAACATTTAAATTGCTGCCTACAGATGTGTGCTATTTTTCTCACGTATGTATTTATTTGATTTATCAAGATATTTATCAATTTAACGGGGGAGACAAAATTCTGCACAGCTGTTTTAAATTAGGAGTTTTTCAATGCATTGAATTTAGTGCTTTTAAAAGGGAATCAATAAATGACTTGGTTATAATTCTGATCCCTATAAAAAATGTATTAAATGGTTTATTTATAGAAAAAAAACGTAAATGTCTGCATGTTTGTTTATTCATAAAAGCATATTGTCGCTGTTATTCTAAAAAATACTTTTCTCCATTTTTTTTAAGTAATTATTTTTATTTTTGCCTGAAAAAAAAAAAAAATAGTAATACGTCTTTTTGACATTGCAGCGATGATTTGAGAAAAAATAAATTGGCCTACATAATATTTTTCCCTCATGTTGTGCCGGGCTATCGGATTTTAGGCTTGAATTGTGGATCCAAATAATACAAAATTGGCAAATGGTTCGAGAGGGAAAATATATACCTGTAAATATTTCCTTCTCGACACTTTTGCCACTATTTTCAACCCAATGCTGCCCGCCGCGACTCAAAAACTTTGCCCAACCCTGGTCTAGGAGCAGAAAAACCATAGATTTGGAGAAATTCTAAACCAAGATGTATCCAAACCATCAACTTAATGTAGTAATATACCTGTCCACTTATATTTTAGTTTTTCTCTTACGACGTATAACAATTTTTGTAAGGGGATTAAAAAAAAATACATTTTTTTTGTTGGACCGATCTTGTCTTGGCTATTTCGGCTCTTATCCAAATCGTTACGGTCAACGTCATCGTAGATTGCTAGTCTTGTCATGGTATTCTGCATAGTCTGTCTTGTTGTGAGTAAACAGGTGCCATATTGTGTTTGTAAGGTTTATTGTTGCTTAATAAAGGGAATTCCAATCATTAATAAGACAACCAATTGTCTGTATGTAGAAAATGGCATTCAATTTATAATCCATTTCTTTACGATTAATTCACTAGATTTTAACCCCAAAACCACAGTTCGAAAACATACCGTAACTTCTAAGTCGCATTGGTCTCACAGACACGGACTGCTTCTTATTCTTATACAATATGTTCCAAAATATGCATCTGCCATTGTTTTACAACGTTTGCAGTTCACAGGCCAATCAAGGCTCCTTTAGGTGACTGTCGGACTTTTCTCTGAGTCATTGTTTTTGTGCGACTGAAAAATGTCCGTCGAGGCCAGCATTAAGGCCCCTCGACACTCCCCTTCATCTTTTCTGTTAGCGTGTGGAAAAAAGGCTGGCGGTCTGCAGCCTGACATTACGGCGACAGCCTGTAATCACGAGGCCGTAAAAAAGCCAAATCCAGCGGCCGCAAACAGTGCGGCATCGTCATAGTGGTGGCAGCTAAGAACCATTCACCACTTCTTTCCCATAAACGCCGCTTTGCGGAGTCATGGCAGACCCCCTTTGGAGACGGCAACGCTTTCAATCAATTTGGCTGCTGACATGATATACAGAGGAAGTCTACACACTAACAAAAATGGCCCCCAATTTTATTTTTAAGGGTTATGGGTGATAAAAGCAACGAATAATGAAGAAATAGACTTTTGGGTTGGAGCTAAAGAAAAAAAAAATCAATCTTCTCTTTCCACAAGCTGTTTGCCATTAAGTGTGACGACACTTCCACTACACGGCTCCTCCACTCCCCCTGAATGCTAAGCGGCTATTTCCCATCATTATGGCATTTAATGCGATCAGGATGGTAATCAGATTGCAAATGAAACACCCCCCTGACACACTTGTGTGGGTCGGCTGGCTAGGGAAAGAGGTAATTGATGGGGAACTGGGCAGCGCCAGCAAACACGAGGAGGTAAAGCATTTTTTGTTTTGTTTTTTTTTGCCCCTTTTGGTGGTTTAAAACAAGGAAAAGGAAGAACGAGCTTTCAATGCACTTCGACTCCCCCTACAGTGAACTGAAGTGTTCACAATTCAACACCAAAAATCTAACTATCGTGATATATCATCAAAAAATAAGCTTTATTGGAGGGAAAGTCATCTTAAAACGGATCGCATATTTGGACAGCAGTTTTGGTACTGAGGTTTGACCTAGCGCAATGCTTCGGAAGTTGTCAAGGTTGCCCAAGCATCGGAATGGAAATTAAACAAAATATCTATTTGGCGATCTGTTGTTTTAAAATTTTAAGAGCTTTACTTTGCTTACTTTGACTCCCATTTGAAATGTGAACAAGAATTAGATCAAGCTCCAAGGAGTGCTTTGAAAAATCCTTTTTAATAAACGTAACAAAATTACATCTTATTAATGGGTTTAGGCCTTATATAAGTAAGAAAGGTATACAATTTACAATTAGACATTCTGGACAGAAAATTGTATTCTATACCTCACATTGAATGTATTAATACTAGAGAATTACTTCTTTAATAAAATATTTTACTCATTTCTGGGCTTCTTCACGAGTATTTCTGTCCAACAGCTCGAGGTCATCATCCGTCTCTTAGGTGGCATAATGAGATTTTAAGCTTTTAAACTACTTAGAAGTTGTGAATATGGTGGATAATAGATCTTAGTATGGAAGATGAGTGAGGATGAGAGCCCAAAAGTGCTGGATACGGTAGTCAGTCAGTAAGAGCTAAGAGCCAGTCTGCATCACAGCCACCTGTAGCTGCTGCCTTGGGGATAAGTGGCATCTATTTCCAGCCTCTATTGTAAGTAGAGTGTAAAAAAGTTGATGTCACACTGGTTTGGACTTGGTGGTTTGTGTTTGGGAGTCCTTAACGGCCTGTTTGTTTTCTCTTCTCCTCCTGCCGTGTGTGTGCGTCAGTCGTGACAGTGACCTCTCTACAATCATCTCCAACCTGCACCACAGCAGACAGCATGGCACACCCGAGGGACAGTCAGCCTCCGACCACAACGCCAGTTCAGGACACACAGGTGGGACCTCCAGTATTGTAGCATATGCACGGCTGCGTGTGTGTGCGTGTGGTTCACAACTGTAGATTCCTCACTGCCAGTGTTGGGCACATTACTGGAAAAAAAGCAATTAGTTACCATTACTCGTTACTTCATTTAAAAAGTACTTCCGTTAGCCCCCGGATTACTGACACCCAAATGTAGCAAGTTACTCTGAAAGTCAAGGTTACAAATGACCATATACGGTAGGGAGAATATCGGTCAGGCGAAATTCTAATACTCTGTGCTTAAAACGGTGCCACTGTAACTGTATTTAGTTGTACTTTGTAGGGCTTTGTAAACACGCCCACTCCTCTTTATACATGTGTTTAGTGGTGTGTTGCTGAGTGGAGGGGGAACAGGTATTGATTAGATGATGTTGAAATTCATGAACCGCTTTTAATAAGTAGATGAGTTATATAACAACGTATGAGTTAAAAAATGGAATTAATAAAGCATTAAAGTACAGAGAAAATTCATTCCGTTCAAGTATCGCGTTACTCCCAAAACTGCACCATGCACAGTATTCTTCTATTTGGCTCTGATTTGTGTGTTAGGTGGATTTTTTCTTAAGCTTCTTAGTTCTTCCTGAAGGTCGCTCTTCTGTCTGTTTCTCTAAGTTCTTCCTAAGTTCTATGCAGATTTGTTTTGGTGGTTAAGACCCCTGTTTCAAAGTACCTCAAAATAAATAGCTTTGTTTGTGATTAATCCAAACAATCGTGTGAGATGAGGGAGCGTGTTGTGCTAAGTGATGAGCTTACAGACAGAAAGCAGACAGCGTTTAATCGCAGCTATTTGTCAAGTCGCCTGTGTGAGGATAGTGTGCCGCCATTAAAGACATATGGTTAGAAAACGACCTCACTAATCAGCTAGTATGGCGATTTGGTCTGAAGTTTTATGCGACTGTGACAATTAACAATGACATTTGTGTTAAGTGTGTGAGCTCAAGACAATAAAAGCACATCTATCCCTTTATTGTTCAATGCAGAGCACTTAGGGAAATCATTAGCGATTACACAAACGATAGCACTGTTTTAGAGGGTCTTGTCATGTAATCCACATTAGATTGATATTTTAATTAAAAAAAATAAACAAAAAGTTATAAAAAATTTAAGATCACTCTTTGGATTATCGAAAATGTGTTTAAAACAGATTGCCAAAGAATGTTACCATAACACTGTAATTGAGTCATTCCTAAGACTTAAAAAGTGGTCGGCGGCGCCCTCTGTTGGCTGCGGCTGCATCGGCTCGCTACAACGGGTCAGGTGCAATCGACATTTTGTTCTGTGTACATTGTTACACAGAATGACAATACAAGGAAATTATTATTATTATTATTATTATTAATTACTTACATAAATTAAATACTTTTCTTATTGCGTTATTTATTTTCTCATTTATTAATTTGTAGGTGTTTATCCATTCAAATTGGTACATGAATTGTTTTAAAAAAATTCTATTTCTAGGCGTGTGAGGCTCTCCGCAAATTTTGATTGGATTATCTTTTTCAATCTGCCTTGCGAAGCAATTCGAGGAGTTTGATTGAAAAGAGGAGCGGTTTAATTCAGATTAAATTTAATTTGACTTAATGGGATTATGATATTTGGAATGAAATGGCGGTTACTTTTTGCTGTCTTTTCACAGGTACTTGAATGAACTTGCCAATTGTGTAAACATGACGTTACCGGATATCTCTCAATAATACAATAATATGAAATAAATAATATAAAAGATGATTTGATAGATATGTCAATTTATGACAAAGTGGAAATCATCATTTTGGTGCAATGCCATCAATTTGAACTATTTCGACCCCAATCTCGATTTGAACAATTTTTAATTTAAAAAAAAAACTGTTCCAAGTTCAAATCGTTTTGTCTTTTACCCCCTAAACATTACAGTATTTATTCAATTCTGAACAAGTAAGGACTTGAAATTGATTTAAAAAAAAACAGGAAGTCTGGTACTTTTTTATCTTGTGTATGAAGTTTTAGAGATGTTTAGAGCCTGACTTGACGGTTTATAAGATACCAAAGCACTCTACAATAATTAGATCTAAGGCGCTTGTTTTCATTCCATATGTAAAATTCAGCTTTGTGGGTAACACCCAAAATTTGGCCCTGGAGTGACCCTGTCTCTTCTCATCCTATTAGCTATTATCACAGCAAGCGCCAAATAATCCAACACCTCCGTTCCCTCGCTCCCCGTTCGCTCACCTCTTTTGTCTCCAGGATTAATTGTCCATACGGTGCCTGCGAGAGCAAGGCATTGTGGGTAGATGGGTTGATTTTTACACCCCGTTTTGAAATTTATTTTTCCCCCGAATGCTGACTCAATCATTCTACACTTAAACAACAAATCAAATGAGTAAAGTCACAAAGAGTGTGCGAGGAGGTGGTTTGGAGGCTGCTGACCAAAGAGGAGCTGGCTGAAATTGTTCGTTGCAAGAGGGAGGGGGCGGGGGGTGTTGAGGAGGGTCCAGGACCTGAAAATCTGTCCGTTTGAGTACTAAACCGCGATTAACAGGCTGCCTGCACCCATTGCTCCGTGTCTGTAAACAAGCCCAAGCCGATCACAGTCTCTAATTCTGTCTGCTAGTGAAAAAACGCACGCATATTCGTTATTACTCACAAAAGCTACACAAAAGCGTGCCCTTGTATGATCAACATAGTTAGGATTGAGGTCCAAACACAGTGACGGGTGTCTCTGTACTTTTTACTAGCACCTCTAGACAAAAATTTTTGGTACACTAGTTTTTTTTTTACTTCCTCACCATACGAAGGAAAATTCAGTTCACGAGCAGTCCCAGAGACTTCGCTCACCGCTCGTGACTGCTTACCTTTAGCATCAGCCTTTCCAGTTCACGTATGCAAACTACTACTGGCAAAAATCTAAAAAAATTGTGTAGTAAAATATTTTTGTTCGTACATTAGTTTAAAGTTACAGTAACTTTTAAGTGTACGGCAAGTGCTATAGTATCGTCAACAGTCTCTTGATCTTATAACTGTCAACCTCCGACAATGAATTCAATAATAATCGCAATCCTCCTTATCAAGCGATAATAAACCTTACAAACACAATGCGGCCTACACACATCAAGACAGATTATGTAGAATACCGTGACAATGTTGTCAATCTATGACCACATTGTCGTCTGCTACCTGTGACAGAGACTGTACGGATTATAGCCAAACTGGCTAAGTAAATATCGGTCATTTTGTATTATTTTTCTATGGCGTACTCAATGGGAAATGATCAAAAACATTTACAATATGTGGAAAACAGATAAACTGGCACGTATTCAGTCTCTGTGACTACTTCTTGCAAACGCCTCCTCTTCCCTGCAGTGTGCACACACCATTGTAATGGTGCTCATAGTAAACTAGCATTTTATTTCGTTGATATCATCTTATTTATCTCATTACTATGCTTTTTTATGTTTAAATACTATGAATGTATTTTAGTAATCAGGGAGATGTGTTTTATAGCTATTTCCGATTCAGGCGTAAGCTTTTGGAAGGACGGGGGTGGACCACTATTACATGTTGGGAAAACACGCTTGCTACATGAACAATTCAAGCTACGAGCACAATTTTGGATCTATTTAAGCTTTTAAGAAGAGGTACCACTGTATTCACAATTACCCACAAAAGCTACACAAACGTGTGCCCATGTATATTCACCACAAGTTAGGATTGCCGTCCAAAAACGGTGGCAGGTGTCTGTGTAATTTTTAGATCTGGAGATTATTTGTGTTTTCTTGTCTTTAAGTATTTCCTTCTGCTCTGTCAATTTCACAACTTTGCACCATAGTGTAGAATTAAAGTGTGCATGAACAAAAACAGAAAGTCCATGAGGCAAAGAGGAGAGAAAACTCACAACGGAGCGATGGCGTGATGGAAGAAACATTTGGAATTAGTGAGACGGAGGAAAGAGAGATGAATGAGTGTGCTGGCGGCATCGGGGGAGAAGAGCTGGCGGCAGCTACGGTGGCGGACAGCGCCGCCTGTGTGTGTTCATGTCTGTGTGCGTGTGCCTACATGCATATGTGTATTGTGTGTGTGCAGGAAGGAAAGGAGGTCGCCTCTATGCCGGAGCAGGCCGTTAATTAAATCTGAGGGACAGACAGGAAGGCTGCCTCCCGCCTTCTCTTTTTTTTCCCTCGCTCGTTCGCGCTCTCGCTCCCCAGCCGGCGGCTATTCAGAGGGTCTGTGAGCGGCGATGGGGCGCGGGGGGGTGGGGGTTGGACCGAGGAAGCAGAGGGGATGGGGAGGCGGTTGGGAGGAGCATCGGCTCAGAGGCTGAGAGTCTGGCGGCCTGTGGAGATTGTAAACTGTGGCGCTGTGGTCAGACCGGAGACTCAAGCAGGCAGATAAGGTGTTTTTGGACCTCCTCCTCCCCCTCCACACACACTCCCACAGGCAGTTAGAACTTGTCGATGTGTGTTTTTGTCTTTTACTGGGAGCATCTTCCCCAGTGGGGTTTTAAGAGCCTGTTTTGATTTTTACTTGCATGAGAATCTGGAACACAGCCTGTTTAGGGAAGTCTTTTGATTTTTTTTCTCAGAGTGATAAAGAGTGCAAGTGTGCTTCTATCTCGTATGTCTTATAAAAGTTTATACCAGGAGTCCAATCAAATAACCCTTCTGGATTCTTCACAGGACAAGAGTCTAAAAATAATTATTAACACATAATGAAGTAAATAACCAACAAACCATTTCTGGATTTCTTCACAGGACAAAAGTGGGACAAAACGGAAATCCCTCAGTTTTAGGGGGGAACAAATCGCAACTCTACGTATTTTAAATAAGTTGGGTCGCACCTTGCCAATTGTTGTGAATTTTGTGGTAATAATGGGTTTTAGAGAAACTTGAAATTGCACGTTGGTAATGCAAATTTGGCAAGCTGTTTTAAGTACGTGTACATTTTAAACCCTAACGTTATTGACGCACAGGTTGAGAGAAGGCGGGCTGTGACACAGAACACAATGCACTATGCAAAATCTGTGAAGTAGCAAAACCGTGAAAAGTAAACCGCGACAAAGTGAAATATCACAATACACTTATTTGAGTGCCGTTCAAGCCTGGGCAATGCATTTTTCAAAACATGTACCCGGTCTTTGCCATTCTATTTTCGAAAGCAATGAATGCAAATAAGGTGGAACTACCCACAATCCAGAAATCATTCACATTAGTCACTGATGGTGATGAATTAAGGATTTACTTTTCTTCATCAACTAGCCTGGTGTTGGCGCCGGTCTTGCCGTGTCCTTTGGTTTGTTTATTCCCGTTCGGCTATGCGTTTATTGCCCTAGCCATTACCACTTTTCATTGATGGTTCCCAATCATCCTGGCTGCTCACCGCATATTTTCTGATTGGCTAGCCTGGCGTTAGCGACGGATTTGCCGTGTTGCTTGGTTTGCTTATTCCTGTTTGGTTTTGTGTTTGCCACCATAGCTGCATATTTATGGTTGGCCAGCCTCGTGTTTTTCCGCTGAGGCTGTGCTGGCCTTTTGTTGATCGGTTCTAGTTACCCCCTGTTTTTTTGCCTTTTAGCCCTTTTTTCTGCGCAACCTTTGTTGTACCACTACTGCATAAACCTGGGAAATAAAGCCTAGACACTCTCCACAAAAAAACTATACCAAAACCTAGCTTTAAACACTTTTAACATCTTCGACTAATTAACGCGTAAAACAATATGGAGACTGGCTTCCTAGGTTGATGTGTTCCTCTGATGACATATCAGCTCAGGATGACAAAGACAGGACATTCTTTGTTCAAAATGCATTATTTTGTAAGATAATTGGAATATACTGGAGGAATGTATAACGATTTTATGAAAAAAACATGTACTATATCCTCACATTTTGCATGTTTAAGAATTTGAGAATACCTTTGAAGCATTTTTTTATCATGATTTTAGCTCTAATAAATAAGTCCAGGCTTCTGGAAACTTCTTAAACAGATAAGGCCACCTGCGCACCAGATGACGTGACGGTTAGCGACACATTTTGTCCTCACGAGGCCCATAATTCTTCTTGAGCTCCACTTCTCTTAATTTCCTGAATTCTCTCACCCCCAAACCCCACCCACCCCTCAGCCTCCTGGCGAATCACGGAGGAGGAAAAATAGACAAGCCGCACGCCCAACTGTATTACTTTGTGTACTTTTTGCCCGTCGGCTGTGTGGCGTTTTCTCTCGGCACGAGCCCAAGCGCCTCTGCGTGGCCCCCGTCTCCTTCACCCGTCGCGGCACCCCGCCTGGGTCCTGCCCCTCCCCGGCATTGCTCAGCTGCATCGGCCCGTAAGCCAATCAATGGTGGGGCTTTCAGGGCCGGCGGAGGCCCCAGCGCATGGGAGGGGGGATCAATAAGTTATTAGCACCATTCTGTCAGCTGTAATGTGGAGATTGATTGGGGGGCTGCGGCTGGCGGCCTACCCCGCGTCCCCGCTTGTCACCCTGCCTTTCCTCACGCAGCCCCTGCCGCCCACCTACCCCATGCTGGCCTGATAAAGATGACAGATTAACGGAGTAAGAGAGGAATTAAGGAGTCTGGCTGTCTGAGCTGTCAGCACGCTCGCCACGATGGAGAGAGGAGGGAGGAGAGGAAATCGGACTGTAGTGAAGGGGAGAGCGAAGAATACTGCCTTGCTTGATGGTTCTCCCCGATGGTGTCACATGAAAGAACGGTTTAGATCCCGCTGTTTTCTCCATGTCTTTATCTGCTCTTCCCTTCTCATCGTTTTTTTCTCTCAGTAGGATGAACTGCTGTTATAAAAAAGGTTAACTTTTAAAGTTGACATCAAAAGACATTCGGACATGGCTGAGGATTTAGTTCGATGTATCTGTATTGAGCTGAATCAAAAGTTAATTGTTGTACAAAGCAAGGCTTGGATTATTCTGCTTTATATTCAAAACCAACGTGCTGTAGTGCAGTTTTGCAACAATAAACTCTGATCCGATGGCTCGCCTTTGCAGCTCAAGGCGTTTTGGCAGAACGGCTGCATCGGCATAAATAGTGGCCCATCCCAGCAGAGTGACACTGCGTAACCTGCCAATAATTTAAGGACCTTAAACAAAGGAAAACAATGGAAGACATCCAATATAATTTTTTCCTTAGATGTTTGCTCTTTATTACAAACAAAACAGACTAGTTTGTTCTACAAAAAGGTTGTTGTTATTCTTATTTTATTGCTTTTATAAAATATTTATACCGCAACAAATTCGGTTCTACAATTCAGTGTTGAGCAATTCGGAAAAGTATACTGGTCTGCCAAAAGCAGGCGTGTCCAAAGTCCGGTTCACGGGCGAGATGCGGCCCGTGATCACTTTGGCCACCACCTCCATTTCTGACATGGCCACTGTAAATCCAAAAGGAAAGTTGAGTGAGGGCCGCCGCTTTCAGTATCAGTGGAATTTTTTTTTTCACCAAAATACAAAAGAACTGCACCTCCAGAATTTAAAACTGGAGCGCACACGTTAATGTGCATTAGAGCTCTATTCAAGAGAACTTAAAACTTTAACGTGCGTCAAGCGAAGTGAAATGCTACCAGTAATTACCTAACTTTCAGTTTCTCCATTGGCATGTTTTATTTTTCAAATAAAGGAAATTAAACCTACAGCAAGAGTTGTAACACTTATTTAACTTCCTTAGATTTTGCTTCTTTTCTATTGGTGGGGAGAAAAGAAGCAAAAAAAAACACAAACACCGCGAGTCAAATTAAAATCCTACAAAAGCGAGCTACGATGTCGAAACACTGATCGCCAAGCACTTCACAGAGGGTGAATTTATTAAAAATTGTGTCACTCAAATGGTCGAGAAAATTCGATCTACCCTCACACATTTTCAGTTTACCAAATCCAGACCACTTTCTGAAAAGTTTGGACATCCCTGGCCAAAGGTTTTTAAGTAGACACTCAAAACAAGGAGAGAAAACCTAAATGTATATTTGAACTAGCAAGGAGAACAGTGGAGGACCAAAACCTCCCATAAGATATTCCAATCTGATCTAAAGGCAATTCCAAAAGCCCTTTCTTTTTAATAAATAAACTAGGTTACCTGGGAACCGATCCGCCCTGAAGCATGTGGAAATCAAAGAAACTGCAACATGATAGTCAGATAGTAAAAATGATGTAAACAGTGCATATACAGTGAAGTAAAACGTAAAAATTTGCATTCTATGCAATCTCCTTTGTAGGTGTGCAGTATTTGTAGGCTTAGCAAGTTGATACCTTTATATTATTTTAAGGACCATCACAATTCTTGAACAATACTGTTTGAAAATTTCAACACTCAAAATATTGCTTTGGTGACCTATGAATACAAAATAATAAAGAAAAAGGTAACAAAGTACAGACTTATTAGCATGTAACAATGCACCCAAAACTAAAAAATAATTCAGTGAATGATTCCATAAAATAAAATAATTTAGATACATTTTATTGTCTTGATACAGATGATTTATTTTGGGGGAAAACACATTTGTATCCGATGTACAACTCAATTCAATTTCATCAAGTGGTTGATGAAAATAAAAGCATCCGGATGCCAAAGTTTTTGCAAAGAGACTTTTAAATTTTTTTATCAGGTGCAGGATATTTTTTTGCTCTATTACTCATTAAAATGTGTCAAATTCAAAAGTTTGGAAAAACGTTGCAGTGACACGAGAACTTACTGTAATATCCATTGGTACCGATATGTGCTCATAAAGGTGATGCATTTAATGGTGTTTTCTTTTATTTTGCTCTCTCCTGGATTTCCATTTCAGACAACTAAATCATTGCACGGATGATCAAATAATAGTCACCACCCCCGCCGTAGTGCACAACATAACATAAAAAGCATGTGATTGGGAAGCGCCGCGGGTAGCAAACTTGACAGTAAGCATCCTTGGTTAGTAAACGGCTTGCACATACGCTAGCACAGCTCAGGGCTGGGCATTAAATGGAGCATCAGTCCTCTAAGAAGCCCCATTTAATTGGCTTTAAAAGCCTGCCGCCCTCAAATCTCTGGCCCTCCGGCACCAACTCTGGAGACGGCGCGTCTTTAGTGAGGTCAGCTGCAGGGACGACTCAAGTGCAGTTTGTGTGTTTGATCATGAGCAAGCGTCTCCGGGCCTGATTGGAAAAGTGCCCTTTGCATTTTGGAAGGTACAGTAGAATGGAGGCTTGAGCTAATGGGGACTGTCGCTACACCGGAATGAAGACCTTTCGTTTTTTTTTTTTTAAAGAGCAAGTCGGGGGCAAAACAGCACTATGATTGTAAGTGAAATAAATCAGTTCTTTATGAGAGTTTTGTCTATTTTAGCTCATTAGTGTGGTAATACTTCCTGGATATCTTCAAGAAGAGCAAATGGGATTAAAAATATGATTTTTTTCCATTAATTTCATCTACAGCATTGAAAATGAGTAACAGAGTGCCTAAAGGCCCTTTAATTGTATACCTGCCAGTATCGCATACTTTCACACCAACTGCATGTCCATCCTCTATTCAAACCAAAAACTTTATTTCATCCTCTACTCAGCTTTTTGAAGAATTTAAATTTTGGAAGTAGTGCATTTCTCAATAACAGTCAGCAGTACAGTTTAAGAGTAATAAAATGACTGTCGCGTAGTCCAAAGTAACAATTAAACTGGCGGAGTGAGTTTTAATATTGTAATAAAAACATGGTAAGTTTTCTCTTGACGACTCCACCTTTTGGGTATAAAAAAATGTGTCAGCGTTAAAAAAAAATCATCCGTGATTTGATTTGACCTGTATGCAATTTGGGACGCTAACACTGGACTAACTTTTTGATGAGTCAGCAGTCTCAAGCAGGTCATTTGTTTGTGGCCCCGAAAATAATGCATTTAAAAAAAGCTTACACAACGAGATAACTCTACCTTCTTCAGGCACATACAAAATATTGACTGAGCATGCAGTTTTTCCAAAACCACACTTTGAAATCCAGCCAAAATGTATTTAAATAAATAAATAAATAAATATATATATATATGTATGTATGTATATATATATATATATATATATATATATATATATATATGCAGCACGGCAGCGCAGTGGTTAGCGTGTGTGTGACACAGTTCTGAGGTCATGAGATCTCAAACCTTCCTGTGTGGAGTTTTGCATGTTCTGCCCGTGCTTGCGTGGGTTACCTCCGGGCAATCCAGTTTACTCCCACATTCCAAAAACATGCATGTCAGCTTAATTGGCCGGTCCAAATTGTCCCTAGGTGTGAATGAGCGAGCGGATTGTCTGTCCAAATGGAGGACAGAGACATCTTTATCATCGGGAAAATAATGCTCCACCTAATACTAAAAATACCCCGTGAGGAGAAAGAAAACGAGACAGGGAACGTTTAAAAACAGTGAAAATGGTTGCTTTTGTGTTTTTTAAGAGTCTGGAAGAAAAACTAGGTGAGGGGAAAAAAACACAGCTGGAGAGTGGACATGCATCGTTTCACTTCCTGTGACGCGGTCTGCATCCCCTTCCGCTGTGATTAGGCCCATATTGATTTGAGGTGTTTCTGAGGTGGTTACGGTGAGATGGCAGGGCTGGGAGGAAGGTAGAACTAAAAACGAGGGGATGGAGAGAGGGTTTAGACAGCTCTATTGGATGCTGTGATAGAACACAAGTAAGCTGGGGCAATGTGTGTTGAGAAAAATTTAGGTGTTTGGAACACCATAAATGAAAGGGATTTTTAAATTTGAATTTTATATGTTTGAGGCGAAGAAACAGAAATATTTGAATGGAGTGGGATGCAAGGAATTTAACTAATAGGTACTACCAATACAAATACAGGACATTTGACAGTACAGTATGTGTTCATTTCACAATTGGCTGAGAACAAGGACCAAAGGCTGCTTGAAATTGCTCCAGGACACCAGTAGCTCCAAATGTATTCCATAGGATCTTGAGGGGAGTATTTGGAAAAAAGGTTGCCCTAAGGCAAGTGGAGGGTGTATAAAAGAAAAAAAAGGACAGACTTTTAATTAAGACGTTGACAAAATACCATCATTTTTGGAAGTGTTGTTTCAGTCCTTAATCTTACATTCAAACTTTTTTGCTGCCATCATCTATTCAAATAGAAAAATAGCATAAAACAGTGTAATCTTTTTATATCCATGGTTTCCATCTATTTAGCTTTCTTTTTGTATCTGTATTTTTGCAGATGACCTTCTAGCCAAAAGGAGAAGCTTCTCTCCCAACAGCAGCAGCAACTCGCCATCAGACCGCAAGAAGTCACGTAGCGTGTCACCTAAAGGTGAGACAGAGGAATTCATTTGCCAGAGCTTGGGGACGAAAAGCGTGACTAGAAAAGCATCAGATAGTTGAAAGTTTTACGACTAATCACTTGACTGAGTAGTTAAAACTTAAGCTTCAACCTAATATGGCATTTAAGTAACCTGACTTTACTGACACAAATTATAAAAACAAATGTATTAATGCATTCTTTAAGTGGCCATTCCTATCCGTCTGTCTGTCTGTCTGTCTATCTGGGGCGGCATTAAAATGAAATGAAAAATGAAATGATTTATATAGCACTTTTCAAGTCAATGACTTCCCAAAGCGCTTTACAGTGTGCTTCACATTTCCCAATAGCGGCCTTGTATTGCAGCCATGTAAGACACTAACCTGCTTATTGGGGGTATTAGGGGTTCAGTGTCTTACCCAAGGACACTTCAACATGTAACATGGACAAGCCGGGATTCGAACTGGAATCCCTTGATCCCAAGACGAGCTCTACCTCCTGAGCTCCTGCCGCATTAGCTCAGGAGGAGAAGAGCGCTCGTCTTGGGATCAAGAGGTCGCAGGTTCGATTCTCGGCTCCTCGGTGTTATGTCGAAGTGTCTTTGGGCAAGACACTGAATCCCTAATGCCCCCGATGGCAGGTAATTGCCTTGCATGGCTGACGCTGCTATTGGCTAGTTAGTGTGTAAAAGGGAAAAGTGTGAAGCACATTGTAAAAGTGCTACGGGAGGTCTTTATTGAATTGAAAAGCGCAATATAAATGCAGACCATTCCTGTCTGTCTGCCTGTCTATAGTGGAATGCTTATTTATTTAGAGACTCTGAAGCTACAATAGACACATGGATGTAGGTTTACCCCGTACATTTTCTTTACTCTATTGCTATAAAAGAGACTTTACACTATCCATGCAACACACACATACAATAGGAAGATCAACTTGAACGTTGACGGAGAGGTTAGGGTGGAGGGGTAGGTTCAGGAAAACAGCAATGTTGATTTAGCTGTGAGGAGTCTGCATGTTAAAATTATGCTGAAAAAAATGTTTTGTTTGAACAGTTGAGAGCACCTTTTCCATACTTTTTAAGCCGCACATCCCTCCAACCCTCCCAGCACAGATGGTGCATCGCTTCCCTTGAGACGCCCTGAAAAAAAGCTTTTTTTAGCCGATAAAGCCATCAACTTTTGTTGAGAAAAGACTGCTTATTTTTGTTTTATTTGATAAGTTCCCTTCAAAATCATACTACAAGAAAAACATTTTCAAATTTAAACTATGGAGGTAAAGTATTTGATTATTATGCCAGGCAACAAATAAAAGTGGTGCTGCTCAAAATGTAGATATCACAAGGTTGAATTACATTTAGAAAATTAAAATAAACATCGAATGTTTCATTTAATACTGAATAGTTGGAAAAATACTAATATTTTTAATAATTATTTCCTTAATTTTTTATGTAAAAGAATATTAGAGATTATTTAGTACAAGGCTGACTTCCTTTGTTTTAAATATGGGTATATTGAATAAATAATATTTTTCTTTCGTTTTACTGCATTATATTTGACCCCAAAATATCCTTACATAGTTTTTCTACCGGCAAAGGATTGACCCAAAAGTATTTATTTGTATTTGAATCTAAATCTTCATATAGTAGACTTTTTATATTCACCCATAACAAATAATACCGGTGCATTATAAATCATGGATCGACAGGAATACCTTTGGCGATAGTGCAGCAATCCAGTCGCCATCGTCTATTATTCATATTTCTCTTATGTGGTGTGAAACCGGGCGCCTGACGCAGGCAACAGGCTTTTCCCTCTAGGCTTCTGGAGAAGACTTCCTGTCAGATGCATTATACAGGAGGCAAAACCAAGGGAGCCCTACCGTACATCCAAGACCAGCCCAAGAAATACTCAGCATGAGCAACACACTTAAAGTACATGCATACCCACATAGTCACAGGATTTTCAAAAATACGGACTTTTGATTCATAGACATCTCATAAACATGAAATGCAATACATGATCTTGGAATGAAAACCTTAATGTGAGTACTGGTTGAGTACTATTTCCTTTTGACTTATCAGCCGTACCGAGCACCTAGGCTCACTTAATGGTCAATTTCACCCTCTAAAAGATGCATGTTTTTGTCCGTGTTTTGGTAGAGAATGAGAGGCAGAGAGAAAAAGAGGGAGAGAGTAGTCTTGCTGTCAAATAGCAACTGTAGTGGACATTAAGACTTCATTTACCAAAAGAATAATTATAAAACAATACATTTTCAAAAATAAAATGCAATCAAGCTTGCTTCCGGGCTTCTGCAGTAAAAGTCTTGAACTCTCCAAACAGGTCGAGAGGAAGTTAAAACTCAACAAAGGTAAACAGATGGCTAACTGGAGCTAATACATTGCTAATAGAAGCTAACATATGGCAAATGCAACCACTAAATGAGCACACCACTGTTAACAAAGCTAACAGAGGATGTCCTTCTTGCCATTCTTTTAGCAGTTAGGGCTCTCAATAAAACTAATCAGAAGTTAGTGCTTTTTAAATGGTTAGCTACCTTTGCGCTGAGGAGACTTTGTGTTCTTGAAACACATGGGATCTTATGCGGTTATTGTACATCCATTTTCTTGCAAAGCAAAGTTTCCTTTACAGGTTTGTTATATATAGAAAATTATATTGGGCTTTTTTTCCATCCTTGAGGTTATGTCAATACCCAAAGCCTGATACATTTGTATACATGGCATCTCCATGTGTGGCGGCGACCAAGACTAACCATTGTTGAGAAATGGACTGAGAGGAGAGCAGATGGAGGTAGTCGATGAGATTGGATGCCGCTGTGTAAATGATGTCTGTTGTTTTTTCTGCACTAGAGTTATCACAAACGCCCCATTGCTGTTTACAGAGTAAGAAAACTTTTGACAAAGACCGACTAGTTGCATGTACATACATTAGAGCCTTGAGTACCTTGGGCAGATTAGCGGCAGCTTGGCAACGGGGACAGAGAAGCTCTCGCGCACGCTTACCTCCCCCCAGCCGCCATTGCCGCTCCTTAGCGCCACTCCTGCTTGCCTGCTGAGGGCCAGGCTCAGGTTTCATTGCAAGGAGGAAGGTAAAAATAACCCCTTTTTCATCCTCTATCTCCCCAGCCACCTCCAATCTTGCCTTGATCACGTTACCATTGACATAAACTGAGAATGGGAGGACGAGTAGACCAGCAAAATAAAGGCACTTGCAGCTAGATAGACAGTCCGCACCATTTTCATGTTACCTTTGTTTTACTTCTTTATGAATAGCTCGTCTTTGAATCTCCTTCAAAATTTCATTGTGAACAATGGAATTCCTTTTTGCTGTGGAAGAACCTAAACTTATATTTCCACTGATCCCCTGTAAAAAGAACAGGCACAGAAAATGTGACCCGACCTTATCAGATTTATGTTTTTTCAAAAACTGTTCTTAAAATGAGTCAATCCTATAAAATAGGGATGGGTACCGTTTGTATTTGAACCTGCACTCTTGCAATTCTCTCAAATCATTAACGGTACTTTTCCTTATGTTAATATATTTTAATGCATTTTTTTAAAAAGAACGGCAAAAGAAAAAAGAACATTTTTTCCTCCTAAAAGGTCGAATATTTTTGACTCAATTAAATTGAACAAATAAAATAAGAAAAGTCATGGAAGATTTCACTCACTGAAGCATGTCATAAATCTGCTATATTCTTAACGATGATCTGGTAACCTCACACGCTCCATAAATGCTTCCTCTCCTCTTAGAAGTTCTAATCGTGAAATTCAGACAGTATTTACAGTATTTACCTTTTAATGCTTTGATGTGTATTTCACCGTTTAAACTAATCTGCAGCTTACTTTTTGATTTTATTTTCCACATAATGCCCTGCAATTTCCAGTTTAAACACTAGAAATAAATGATAGACGGCAGTGTACTTTTGGTGCAAATAGAAGATACTGCCATTATAGTGAAAAAAAATGATTTACATTGTATTGTACGTATTAAGGCAGAGCCTGTCTGAGTCGGTCTAACACCCTGTAGAACTAAAAGTAACCAATTCATCATGAATGAATAGAAACAGTTATATTATTATATTCAATGAGTTCTAATCTAACATGACCATGATCTATGAGGTTTTGGGTGTCAACAACAAACATCTCTGTCAATCTAAAACTTTCCAAACTATGAACTTTAAGTCTTTTATTATTGTAACAACATGTAAATATTTACAAATCTCACATGTGATATGGCTTTTGTTAAACAATACTCAAAGGGCATATAGGTATAATGCATCCTTACTGTATTCACAAATTAATGATTTTTCCAGATTTGGGACCTAACAATCAGGCCTGCTTTATGGTTGATCACATTGCCGCACTCTCGTCCCCAGAGACTGCACAGAGCCCGGAAGGGGAAGCAGGTGGAAGCCACATCAGCCCTGAAGAGCACTACAGACGTGTGATGTCGGCGCTTAGCGAGCAAGGATCATTCGAGGAACAGCAACAGCGCCTCTACCAGCTGGCCAGCAGCATGGGATTGCCTGGATATGGTAAGTTTGCTGTCTTTACATCAATTTGCCATGTTGGGGACGGCAAAATAATAAAAGTCCATCATAGATGCCTCTGAAAATGGCCACCTTACATATCAAGTGTTGGCTTTGTCCTCCTTCATGAACTTGATTGATTTCTGGCGCTATGTCATTAAAAGCACGCACAAGCTGCATGCATCAACGTCAACATTGATTCTATACCTCTTATCGGCTTGTTGCCAGGCGCCTAAACCTCTCAATACCCTTGTAAACCTCCCGTTCCTTCTCAAATCTGCGTTCAGGCTCCAAGTCTCTGCAGCATACAACACAGTCAGCACAATCACACTCTCATACAGTCCCCTCTTAACATCCATACTCATACTCTTGTTGCTCATCACTCTCCTCAGAGCACCCAAAACCTTGCTTCCATGATCCACTCTGTGCAAAACCCCGCACTCCATTCCACCAACTGCAGCCACATCACAACCCAAGTACCTAAAGCTTTCAACTTCTTCCAGCACCTGTCCATGCAACCTTATTTCCAACGCCATGTCCACTCCACCATTTGAACACTTCATCACCTTAACCTTCCCAACATTCACTCATAACTTACGCCTATCACATACTCTTCCAAACTCCATTACCAACCTTCTCAATGTTTCATCAGAATCAGCCACAAGCGCTGTGTCATCTGCAAACAAGAACTGACTTATGAATGCCACACTTATCTGCCACACCGTTCCACTGTTATCGATCATCTCTACAGCTCTGCCAAATAGTCTTGCATTTACCTCTTTCACCCCGCCATCTATGTACATATTAAACAGCCATGGTGACATCACACACCCCTGTCTCACACCAGTCAACACAGGGAACCACTCACTTGTCTCACTCCCTACTCTTACACATGCTCTACTGTTCACATAAAAACTCTTCAATGCTTCCAACAACTTTCCACCCACTCCATACATTACCATCACTTGCCACAACACCTCTCTATCAACTCTGTCATACGTCTTTTCTAAGTCCATGAAAGCCAAATAAACATCCTTACCTTTTGCAAAATATTTCTCGCACACCTGTCATACTGCAAACACCTGTTCCACACATCCTCTTCCTTTCCTGAAACCACTCTGCTCCTCCATCACCACCTCATTCGTTCTTTCTCTCACTCTCTTAATCAAGACTTTTCCATACAGCACAGACAACAAACTGATACCTCTCGAATTGCTACATTCATACTAATCACCTTTACCCTTATGCAATGGCACCACACGTGCACTACACCAGTCAACAGGGACCACACCACTTAAAAAGCATACATTCAACAAGCGTACTAACCAGTCAATCATAGCTGTGCCACCTTTTTTCAAGCATTCAGCAGTACAACCATCCAACCTAGGTGCCTTCCCCCTTTCGATTCTTTCACTGCCTCTTGCACCTCCAATGTTTCCACAGGCTTCACATTTAAATCACCCTACACGGGCATTCTCTCCATACCATCGATCGCCTCAACTCTCACTTCTCTCCCATCTTCCACATTTAGCAACTCCTCAAAATACTCTGCCCATTTTGTCCTGACTGCACTACCGCCAACATCAAAATTACCATCCTTATCTTTCACTTTCTCCTCCTTTCCTGTCATACGTCTTTCTTACTCTTTTCACTTCTTTCCAGAACACTTTTCTCCTTTCTTTAAAGTTCACTCCTATCTTTCGACACCATTCATCATTTGCTTTCCTTTTCGCTGCTTCCACTGCCGCTTTTACCAACATTTTCTTCACTTTATATCTTTCATACGCATCGCCACTCTTATCTTGCAGCCACTCCTCAAAGGCACGTCTCTTCTCTGTCACAGCCTCTGATAACTCATCATTCCACCATTCACTTCCTCTCCTAATACCTCGATCAACTTTTCTCATTCCACACACTTCTTTTGCACTCCTCAACACTGCCTCTTTAAACCACTTCCATTCCATTTCCACACTCTCCATTTCTCTTCTACTAATCTGTCCATACCCTTCCCCTATCCTCGCTTTAAATTTTCTTTCCTTTTCTGCCTTATTCTACCCTGACATTTTCACCTCTTCCCTCACACTCTTCTTATAACTAGCCCACCACGATCCATCTATTCTCAGTTTTTCTTCCACATAAAAATGATCAGACATACCACTCATTTCACCTCTGTAAACATGCACATCCAACAATCTACTTAACATCCCTTTCCTAACCAATATATAATGGATCAGTGCTGAAAAAATTACTAATTTAGTATCAACGATCCAGTTTTGGGGGAATCCATAAATTAAAAACCTTCTTTTCCTCTTCAATCTCCTATCTCCAAAGTCCTGCTTAAAATGAAAATCGAGCCACTTTTATTTGTATCTTATTAGCAATGATGTTAAATTGCTGGCCACAAATCTATAGGGCAAAACCGATAAACGGGGAGACAAAATTCAGAGCATTGTGCAGTCACCCTAACCCTTCCTCAGTGGTTATCAATGTAGATATTATTTTGTCAACCAAGCCACACAATATTTCTGTCGCATTAAAAATCATAAAAATGGTCAAAACCCATTTTTTATTTCCTATAAAACTTCTTCCTGTATATTAAACGAGGTAACTCTCAAAAGAATGCCAAAGCTTTTTCGGTAGCTAATACCTGGTGTGAAACAGGGATGACTTTTGTGTACAACAACCTCGACACTGATCTAGCCCCAGTGTAAAACCTTCCTCCTATACATCTTTCAAACAATACCGCAATAGCATCCTTTTATGTGTTAGAGGCGTTGGCGTGCGGAAAATTAAGAAACGGGGGTTAGATGGGATTCTCTTCATGTATGTGAATTTGTAGTTTCAAGGACTTGTTGTTGTGAGATTCTGGTTCTTTCTTGACAGGTTTTTTTGGAAGGTGGAAGGAGGGGGTTGGCTTTTTCAAATAGCCCGCAGGGTGTTGCTTCCTTCCGCCAATTGATGAAAGCAGCATTGGTGGAGAAAAAAATGGGGGAGGGGGGGGTGACATTGGGGTAGTGATCTAGTTGAGAGTGAAGGGGATAGACATGTTATTGTTGTATTGGAGTTTTCTAAAATTTGAAACATTTTCACCTTTTTATTTTATTATTCATCAGGCCAGAAAAAACTGATCATTGCAGCTTGCTCCAAGTATAATCAAACAAAAATTTAAAACATGATATATTTTGTATTTTTACTTGGGACTAGTGCGGCACGGTGTTTAGAGTGCAGCCCCATGGTGTGGAGGTTCAGGGTTCAAGTCCAGCTATCGCAGCCTCCGGAGTTTGCATGTTCTCCGGGCACTCCGATTTCCTCCCACATTCCCAAAAACATGTAGGTTAATTGGCCGGTCGAGGGACTTGTCTGTCACTGTGTGCCCTGAGACTGGCTGGCAACCCGTTCCGGGTGTCCTCTGCCGTTGACAGCTGGGATGGGCTCTGGCGCCCTCGCAACCCTACTGAAGATAAGCAGTGCAGATAATGGATGGATACTTGGGACAATGCTTGTGACATTTTGAAGGAAGTCGTTATTTACTGCCGTCTTTTCCGCTGAGTGGAAATATGTCAACTTTTTAGTACTTGCAGGTCTAGCATAGCCCTCACGAGGTCATTAAACTGCAAAATAATTTTAGCTCAACTTCAACAAAGATGACAAGGACAAAAAAGGGGAAAACCGCAAAAAAGAAGGATAAGTGATGAATTAAGAGAATTGAGACCTCCCCAAATGACTCATGCAGAAGAGGAGATTCCAGCATCTGAGTTGTCTCTTTTTTCAGTTGAAAGAAATTTGTAGTTGGATGAAGGCAGTTGTATGTAGACGTTTGACTACAATCACTTCCCCGACACTGCTTGTTTGCCTATTTAAAAAAAAATCTCAGATTTAAATTTCCCATACTCTTCATCTACAATACTAAACACATAGACAGAATCATGCAGATGAAAATGAGGCAAGGTGGCACAAAACATGCACCTCTATTGAAATAATAAAAGCCACACAAGAGCTGAGTAATATTGACTAAGTTTCAGGTCAAATGTTGTAAAGTAAAATGGTCACACTTGAGAGGGAATCTCATGTATGTAACTTGCTTTAGGGCTGAGACCATGAGCACATATTGACTGTGAGTTTACACTATGCCAATAACATATATAAATAAAAATGTATCTATACATGTATTCCCAACCTGAATGTTCAAAAAGATCTGAAAGGCAATGTAAAAATATGTTGAAAAACCAAAACAAAAAACACAATTGTGTTCCTAGTTGATATTTTTACAAGTTTGAACAAGACCTCTAAATTACCCCTTCCCTAATTTGAATGCTTCATTTCTAAAAAAAAAAACGTAATAATAATTGAATGAGGCGTTTCTTGTTGCCTCCTTCGGATAGCCAATAATTTTAACTGATTGGCTTCCTTTCCAGCCTCAGTCCTGAGTACTCAGAGCTCACACACTGTCCCACCTATAGTAAGGTTCAAACCATGAACCACAGAAAGGTGGTGCAAATGTGCCAAGTACTATGCATCATTTACAGTGTGATACAATACAACACACACAAATCATTCCACCTTGTGTTCACAAGTGATAAGCAAATGGCAACCAACGAGGATTTGCAAATCACTTTTACAACATTGCAATGTCGTTTTGAATCCCTGTTTTGCAGCAAATCATTTATGACTGTCAAGACTATGTGTCCAATTTGGTGCTAATGTAAATTCAGACTCCTTGGACATCCAGGCTGTACTCTATTGTTTATTATTTGAAACAGTGAACTAATTATCAGGTAGTTCACATTGTAAGCTATTATAATGTAGCTAATGCGAAAAGCATATTTTCCGGACTATAAGGTCCGCCAAATTGGCCATTAAGTTTAACGTTTTCCTCATAATTCGGTGCGCTTAATATGAGGAAAAAATTGGAAATGCGTGACAATATTTGTGTAATTATTGATTTGACGATGCGTTTTATCACTGACCACGATCATAACAATGGTGGCAATTGGGATCAAACCGGGTAGCAATGGTAAGAGCACCAAATCCTAACCATCAGGCCGCCGGGGACATGGATGTCCACTTGTTTTCTAGGGATAGAAATAACATACAAAAAGGCACAAGGTCTTACCTCATTATCATACAATTTTTAGTCATGGTACACAACCTTTTCCGTACCACCGATCACTTTAATGTCTGTCAATATTCTCGCAACCTGGCCCAAAAATAACATAACCAATTTTTCACCATAACTAAAATAGTCTGATGATGAGATAAAACTAAATGCCTATTCATTTGTCGTCTGTATCCCCGGTGGTCTACTGGATAGGATCCGGTACGCTCCTTGCCGATTTACAGGATCCAATGGTATGCAATTGTGATCAGTGATATATTTTGACTGACCAATCAATGCACAAATATGGTACTTTTTTTCGTGCAACCCTAGCCCTCACTGTAGTTTTAATTATAGTCCAGTGCACCTAATTTAAGAAAAAAAATATCACAAAAGACAAAAGATTTTTGGGGGTTCACCTAAGATTGCGGAAACTACTGTCTTAAATTACTTAATGACATGTAAAAACTTTTCCCAAACAAAACTGGTAACATGACCAATCACCATGTGTTAATTTCTAAATCACCAAACAGCCTGAGAATTATATTTTGGGGTATTGTTTTTTTTTGTTTTTGTTTTTTTCAAGGAGAGTTTGTCCAACCCCCTGCCCCCTAATCTGCCCTGGTTATGCAATCCCAAATCACCAAAATATCCCTTTAGCAGTGCATCATCCCAATTTATCACTTTGGTGTGCAGCGTTCCCATAGGAAACTCATAGAGGTCACCGTGTCACCCCTGCATTGTGCACAACTGACTGTGTGCCCGCGCTTTGGGGCTCCACTTCCCTCTGATCCCTCTCTTATCTATCCACCACCACCTCCACACAAACACATACACACACATGGACACAACCTTGTCTGCCGCCAGCCGAGTCCCCTGTGGCCTGGCGCAGCAAACAGATCGATACACCGGAGCTAGGCCGCATTAATATCTGTCGCTTCACCCCCACCCCGCCACCAACCCCGGCGCCCGCTCAGCACGCACACACTTCCAAGGCGGCACCTAAATCAGCCAGATCCACACAAACTCACATAACGCCCATGCAGGTGGCGGAAATGGCCCCCCGGCACCTAAGGGATCTGTCTAATTAAAATGGGGGGGACGGGGCGGGGTCGATAGATTGAGGTGCACAGAGAGAGAGGGAGAGAACGAGAGAGAGCTGGATGGATTTTTCTCTCATTAGAAGCCTTGTCTCCTGGTGCGGCCTGGCCTAGCCAATAATGATGAGGTCTTCTCTGGGAGGGACGCCGGCAAACTGGGGCGGGAAGGCGAGGAAAGGAGACGGAAAGAATAAATGGCATAGGTCAGGGTTCGGTGCCAGGCAGGAGGCTTTAGGAGAAGAGTGGTGTGGCTGTGAAGTTGAGATAGAGGGCCACAAGCAGGTCTACATCGCTGATGGTCAAAATCCCAGCCTTTGTCCATTGCCAGCCACATACACATGAGATTGTATGGGGATTTATCCAAAACCAAAGTGAGCTACTCTATGACCATGGTCTGAAAAAGATCAAAATGTTTATAAATCCCAACAATTAAGGATGATAACTAAACTGGTTACTTGTTTCCATTCTTTTCCTAGAAGCAGTGACAACCAAAGGTGTAGGTCTCGTCTTGGCATGGGTGGGCACACAGCACTTAAAAAAAAAAAGGTCGCATAATGTTGGTGGGGGAAAAACATGATTGCTTGATAATGGTGGTCACACCACATTTTTTAGATGATCGCATAATATCGGTCGGGACACGTCCCCTCCTTTATGCCATAACTTTACCCTGGGTAACGACAAACCTGATCTAGCAGCTCTCATGTGGAATGGCGTGAATGCAAAATAAAAATGACAAATGACCCAGGCTAGCACTGTGTTTTATTTCTCCTCTAGCTTAGGAGCAAACAATCGATACACACAGAAAATAAACATTAGAAACATTTTCAATTGAGAGAACAATATATGACAGACAATGACAGGTAGCTACCTATAACTCTCCATCAGGTTTAGCATAAGTAAGATCGAGCTCAGGCTACTAGCTAGCTCTGTCTCTCATTTGTGACACCCATTAGTTTGACCTCCCTTCCAGCTGTGACATGAATATGTATCTTGTAAATGCAAGCTAATCTTGCTAAAATCCAAATGAACCAAAACGTTTTAAAAGGTAAACGCTGCTTTTAAAAACAGTTTGGCACTATGGGCCCGGTCACACAGCCGTTTGCGTCTGTATCGCGGCTGAATCACGACCAGAAATTTTTGCCCGTGAAGCAGACGCTGTTGGACGCTTTGAGATCGCGATACAGACGAGATACAGCCGTGCTTTACACGCGGCAAGAAATTAACACGCGGTTGGCCGCGCAAAAAAGTTTTGCGCTGCTCAAAACTTTGGACCACGGGTAACCGCGGGCGGCACACGTGGTACACACGCGGATATGACGCGGTACGGACGCGGAACGACGTGCTACGGCCGCGGCCAGGGCGTGGTTACACGCGGGTAGGACGCGGAATTTTAGCGGGTAATCGCGGGTGGAGCACGGTCATAGCACGTTTGTTCTGCGCCTGTATCGCGGTGTTATCACGTGAATTAGCGTGTGTAACGCGTGTGACGGTCAAACGCCTTTCTCCGCGTATATTCAGCGCGATTTGCCGAGCACACGTCAGTTGTGCTCGAGACGTCAAGGGGTGAACATGGATCCCCGTCACCGTAGTGACCTCGTCTTAATCCATTTTTATTTCTTGACATTTCTTTTCATTTCATAACAAGATAATAAAATAAAAATGAAAAACTATTACAATAATAACATATTGGCTTCTTCGGTGCCATAGCTTGAAATCTTGATCTTCACGGGACTGTGTCTTGAGCGGTTATGATTTCTACAGCCCGGCTCGGCAGCTTTCATACCCGTGGTCCACACGCGGAAAGGACGTGGAACTGACGCGATGAGGAAGCGGAACAGTCGCCGGCGTCTGTTTTGCGGGCATACCACGGATGAACAGCGGGTTGGCCAATTTTGCGCATTTTCTACCGCGGGCAACCACGGGCAAAAAAAAAAAATCGCAAAATTTTACCCGCGATACAGACGCAAAAGGCTGTGTGACCGGGCCCTATCATGGAGAAAACGGTCTAATATTTATTGCATGTTCATTTACCTGCGAGTTATAATTATGTTTTTTTTGGGACAAGATAAAGTGAATGATTTATTTTTTTAACAGGCTGCTTCTGCGGTTTAAATCTCATATAGCACTTGGTGTGCTTTAAACAAGATGCTTCACAAAATTCTACACACTGCCAAAGATTTTTTGTCATATCCTAGTTTAAAAAGTCTATTACTGTAAACCTACACTTCACTTTGTTGTGTGAAAAGAGCAAAGTTGAGATGACATGTTTGAATATGTGGCCTACTCATAGTTGCCTCTCAAAGCCTAGCAAAGCTGACTCCGGATGCGTGTAAATAGATGTTCATTGGGCTTTTCTGTCTGTCTGAATGGAAATTAGCCGCAGGATGCTAAACATACATATTACTGTCTCTCTTCCACTGATTTCAATCCTCCATCATCCTATTTTCTCCCTGTTCCACTCGCCCTTTGTTTTTGACTCAGACGTGCTGCGTGCTCAGCATGAAGCGTTGGCTGCGGCGGTGAGGAATCCGGCTGCTTTAGAAGCTCACCTGCCCACGGGAGGCAGCTCCTCATCATCCAGCCAGAGACGCAAGCAGGGCCTACCGCAGCACAGGGATGCACATTACACCGACAGGTGAGGAATTGCTTGCAAACACTTGCTGGGGCCCATCAATGTTTTGCAGTGTAAGCAGGACTCATTAATTAACATCCACCTCACAATTGGCCATTATAGTTGATGTGAAGAAAGCTAGGTTGAAAAACACATTCCTCATGCATGAAGATCTGTTTCTTTTCAAAGGTAATTCCAAATTCTTGAACTTCTAAAATGTGAGGAAATACTAAATTGTTTTTGCATGAAATCAATATATATTTTATTGGTGTATTCGAATTGTTTTCCGAGATAATGCATTTTGAAGACGGCATGTCTGGTCTCTGCCGTCCTGAGCTGTGATGTCATCCGAGGAACACCGCCATCTAAGCAAACCAGTCGCCATATTCATTTACATGTTAATTTCTCAAAGGTTACAAGTGGTTTAAGCAAAGTATTGGTCATTTTTGTGGGAAATGCTAATGGGGCTAATTGGAAAAAAAATACAAAGAGCCGCCAACAGAGGGCTAACCGGGACCGGTCAACGAAAGGCGGCTGCAGCCATGGCAGAAAAACGCGAGGCTGGCTGACCAAAGACATGCAGTGAGCAGCCAGGCTAACTAGCCAGAAAAAGTGACAACGGCTACGGCGACAAAAGTGAAGCAAGCCGGTAATAAATAAACCAAGGACCACAGCAAAAGCGGCGCTGACGCAAGGCTAGTCTGCCAAACAACACACAGTCGGCTGTCAACGTGTACCAATCAGGAACAGATATAACAGGAAAGCCCTCAGCAGACCAGACATTCACAGGTAGCTACCACAATACGCGCGACAAAAAAGGCAGGTAAACTTACTTAAAGCAGATTTTGGAGGTCGAAGCATGTAACTCAAAAAAACAGTCACAAGGTCCCCAGCAACAGAGTCAGACAAGTTCAAATTTCTCCAAGCACAGCGGTATTCCATCGCTGTTCACTACAATTCCTGTCTGTTTTGGAGCTGCCACACATGTTGTGTTAACGAGATTCGCCATTTTGGAAGTGATGTGTTACTCTAATGACGTCACAACTCTAGAGGAAGCGAGCCAAAGGGGTCAACTTTGAGACTGAATTTTCTCGAGTCCCCCAGTGCGTGGAATATTTTGCAACCTATATGCATAACTGTGGGGAGGAACACAACATGTTTTTTGCCCTAATTGGAAAAAATATCCATCCATCCATTAGCTGCACCGCTTATCCTCAGTAGGGTCGCGGGGGTGCTGGAGCCCATCCCAGCTATCTTCGGGCAGTGGGCAGGGGACACCCTGAACTGGTTGCCAGCCAATCGCAGGGCACACAGGGACAGACAACTCACTCGCTCATTAACACCTAGGGACAATTTGGACCGGCCAATTCACCTGAAATGCATGTTTTTGGAATGTGGGAGGAAACCGGAGTGCCCGGAGGAAACCCACGCAAACACGGGGAGAACATACAAACTCCGCACAGTAAGGCCCGAAGCTGGATTTGAACCCACGCAGGAGGTTCCCACGACCTCAGAACTGTGCCGCACACCCGCTAACCACTGCGCCTCTGTGCTGCCCTGGAAAAAATATTTGTTTGGAAATAGCTTTAAGTGTGTGTTTAAAATGTGTGTATGTGTGTGCATGTCCATATAAACTCTCGCCGACCACTGTGGAGACGCACGGCTGCGTACCCGGCACGTCCCCCCGCCTTACCTCCCGCTTTCCCTCCCGCCCCCCAACGCTGGCCCCTGTGCCTTCCAAACAAAGCCAGGGGCAGCGGGAGTGGGCGGATAATTGCTTGTCGATTATTTATGTGGCGCGGGGAGAGGCGGGGGATCGATAATGGGCCGGCGGTGCAGTAGCGAGGAGAGAAGGCGGTAAGAAGAGGAGGATGGGATGTTTGTGCGAGAGGGGGTGTTGGGGTCTGGTTAGTCAGGGAAGGGGTGGGGATAGAAGCAAGAAGCGGAGCGGCCTCCTGGTGCGCCATCGGGAAGTGTGCATCATGTGCGCACATAAATGTGCGTGCACGTGTTCCATTTTTAAGCAGCGTGAACAGACGCTATTTGCGGATTAAATTTGCCTCTGTTTGTGTGAATATAATTTGCGCCAAGTGGCCCAGGGCGGCGTGCAAATGTGGCCAGCGAGCCGCGGAAAGACGCCGCCGGTGTGTCCGCGGCAGCTTAATTAGCCGCACTGGGCCAGAAAGGGTTAAGTAGGCCTCACCCTGCACCCTAAAAAAACTCCCACCTGCCTCCTCTTTAACCTCTTCACAAACCACACACTTTTTGAGGGATTATAAGTGGAGGGTTAATAGGAAAAATGTGTTCAAGGGCACTTGGCCTTAATTGTACCTTGTTAAAATTGAGAGAACGAAAGAAGAAAAGGGAACTTTAAGTGTATCACTAAATTCACAATGCAACCCATATATTAATTCAGCTGAATTACACCTGTCCTTAAATACTGTATCCAGATTGGACCTTGGGCCGCTTATAGGGACAGTGTGTAATATTTGACAAGATGTCACTATATTGTGCACTGTAGTGCCACCGAAAGCTGCAAAGCTCATTGAATGTTACAAAGTACAACGTTTTGAAGCGATGGCTAAGTCTGTAGTTTAGTCGACACTCAAAATAAGGAGAATACATCAATGAATTTGAACTTGCAAGGAGACCGTGAGAAGACCCAAATCCTCTGAGCACTTTAATTTCTATCAAAGAAAATTAATCATAAATATCCTAGGTTACAAAAGCAGATCCACCCTAAACGGTGTGGTAATCAAAGAAGAGCAACATGATTGACAGTCAAAACAATACACAGCAGTGAGATACAATAGCAATGACAAACATCCTCTGCAAACAGAATCAATTGACAGTCACCGAACAACCGAACTTCTCATTTTTTAGCACAAGAGTTTTGTATTTTTGGGGTAACCTTAGCAACAAAATGGCGGCCAATCATGCCAGCTTTCTCTAGGTGAACTTAGTCTTGTGTAATAGATTTAACAACTTTTTGATTTATGAGTATTTTAAAAAATGCACATTTATATGAAGGTTTATGTAGTTTTTTCTTAGTTTTCAAAGGTTTTTTTAATGGAGGTTATTTTTATCACTAGGAAGCGATAAATAATACACAATGTCCCTCAAAGAGAATTACTGTATTATCCAACAAATCCTTTGCAAGATGAAGAAGGCTCTCTTGGATCTTGACATGGTTATAAATTGATGAACTGGACAACTCTGGCAAAAAAATAAACAAAAAGTGAATTCTCTAAAAGTTTTTTTGCAAAACATAAACATTATGAGCATTATGCATTGTTTGTCCTTTGTTAATGTTTCCATGAAGAGTGATTCTCTTTTCATCTCACGATTATTTGGAACCATTGCCGAACGTTAACCAGATGATAGTAACAAAATTTGAAAACGTAGAATGTGGCCAGAAAACGTCAAAGAAGACTGCACACAACATAAGACCTTGTCTTGAACCTTTATGTTTTCGTTTCTTTCTTTTCACAGTTTCTTTTCACTTATTTTTACTGCCTCTTCTTCGCCAGTTTCAAACAGAAAACCAAGAAACCATTTGATTGTTGTAATGCAAAGTCTATAGTCCGTAAATTTATCAGCATCATGCAACCATGGTTGTGATTGGAAAACACAAAGAGGACCTTTAGTTTTAAATGTATGATTTGTTCGTGTACACATTGACACATTTTAGTTTGTGTTGTCCCATCGATCTTCAGCAAATTATGCGGGGGGTTTCAAAAGTTACTCTGTTCACCGTTTGCTCTTGGCCAACATGCATCAGGGCAAAGATTGAGTGGAATGGAAATATACCAAGAACATCTTTTATTTTACAAACCGAATCAAATTGTTATATATTAAATCCGGTCAGATCGAGATGTTGACATAAGTATACACCCATGTCTTTTGTGATAGATGGACATTAAATTTCAAAAGAACATCAGTGTTGCATTTACATATGTTTCCCTGCGTGGAGTATACTTGCATTGTTAGGTACAAGGAGTCGGACTGTGTTAAACCAGCACAAAGAAAGAAGAAGGACCAAATTCAAGAGTGACCCCAAAGTGCAATGAATGCAACGCAAAGAGAGAATTCAAATAGAGATAATTGCCGGAATGAAAAGCCGCGGCTGAGGAAGCGAGTCAGTCAAGGCGGCAAACTCCCTCCCTAACTCACTCTATGGCTCACCTTTCCTTCGACCCCTCATCATTGATTATCTCGGGCCCATTAGGGCCCATTGTTAAAAACAAATCATTAGGGCCGCTCAATGGGCTTAAAGCCTGGCGCTCCATTTGTCTGGCCTTAAATGGAGCTAAGCTCACAGAGCATCTGCCAGGCAAATAGGGAGGGATGGAAGAAAAAAGGGAGGAAGGAAGTCGAAAACACGGGGGCTTAAAATGGGGATGAAGAGAGGGAAGCAAGAGCAAAAAAAAGTGGAGAAGGCGAGAGGACGATGTGACGGGGAGGGAGAGAGATGAAGCAAGATAGGGAGTGAGGCGATGGAGAGAATGTGAGATAAGGGAAAGGAGAAATGGAGGGAGCGAGGGAGGGAGGTTTGAGCGAGAGAGGAGGGCGCCTCATCCATTTTAATGAGCTTCCTGTGTAAATGTGTTCCTGCGGAGAAGGAGCCGAAGGCGGCCGCGCCGCGCTCCTAATCCCCCCACGCTAGCGTCATTAAGGGCAGTCCTGTCACACGCACACACAAACGCACAAAAAGCACACGTACGCACAAACACGCACGCGACGCACACGTACGCACAATCCTCGCCTGGGCTGCTTCAGGACAGGAACGCTGTCGCCACTTTGACAGGTCGTCACACACGAGTGAATTTCCCAGAAGCCCTCGGCCTCACTGGCGGCACAGCGTGACACACACGCAGCCACACACACGCGGGCTGACCACCAAAATTACCTTTTTACAAGTCCAACTCGGAAGGGCCAACGCGAAAACATAAGCTGGTCGGTCTCGATCAGTGGTTGGAAACCACCGGCCATTGTGCTGGTGTATGGCAGTGGGTAGTTGCAGTTCAATTCTTATTTACCCATTGTTGTTTTACTTGGCTCTGGCTCTGGGGCTGAATCCAGACTTTCTTCTCTAAGTCGGGCCGGATCAGTAAAATAATTCAACTGAAAATGTTTAGGTTTTTTTTCAGTGTTTTTCAGCTTAATCATTAAACTACTTCAGTACCCTTCCCTTCATCTTCTTAACAAATGACAAAGGATCTTTTTCTAAGTATAACAAATGTAATCAAAAACAATGGGCACACAACTGATATTCATGATTTGCACTAAATGCGTTTACGGGTTTATTTTAACAGTTGAGTGAATGCAGTTTTAGACCAGAAACAACTCACCACGCTATAAAAACTCAAGGAATGGAAAAAAATTGCCGCAATTGTCGTAAATGAAATAAAAAGAAATACAAAATAAAGGACCTGGCCATCTAAAGCTAGGCGTATATTTCCCACGTCACGCCCATCCGTCGCACGGAGCGACACAGATGAGGGTGCACGCGTAGGTTGGGTTAGCAGTTGCCCTGCACCATTGCAGCCGGCTGGGTTCAGCAGGGACTGAGGTGTCACGTTCCTTCAATTTGTGCAACCTGGCCCCATTCCCCCGTATCGCTGCTTGTCCTCATGGCGGCGGCTCGTGAGTTTCCTCGGGTCGGCCCGTCTCTTCTCCGACCCCAATAGCAACCTCGTTTCTTTAGACCATGTCCCGTCCACCCTCGGTATCTTTGTGATCTGACCGCCGTTAGAACCTAAACCTAAAGTCGCCAGGTAAGCATCACAAGGGTTTAAAGTCTGCGGAATAGTTCTAAATGGTCACACCACATTGCAAAATTTGATCGCGTATGTCCTGGTACTAAGTCGTTCAGTCTGGATGCTGAACATCAGCTCTTTTACACATCAACTGACCTCTGGTGGCCTGGAGAGAGCATTTGTCTTCCATTTATTTTAAAAAATACTAATTTTATACAGAAATGATCAAGAGACTTCCTTCTTTATTGTCATACACAAAAATGTATGGCCGGGCCGATTAAATCATCCGACATGCCTGTTTTACTGACACAGCTTCATTTTAGACCGAACTTGAAATTGTCCCTAGGTGTGAATGAGGGAGCGAGTTGTCTGTCCCTGTGTGCCCTGCGATTGGCTGATATTTTGCGTTAAACGACCACAGTACACTATTAGCCGTTACAGTTCGGAAGTTTCAATTCCAGCTAACGACTTCCTCGTGTGGAGTTTGCATGTTCTCCTCGTGCCCTCTGACACTCCGGTTTCTTCTCATATTCCAAAAACATGGCCAGGATAGGACCAGCACCCATGTGTAATGCCGCTCTTACCAGAACGTAAAAATACTGTCAGACAACGATCACTGGTCTAAATTGTGTTCTAAATAAAGAGGGGGAGAAAGAATAGGGAAGGGAGGAAAGGAGTGGAGGGGAGTGTCAGAAGCACTCCTTTCCCGCCTTCCCGCCTCGCACTCCGTGATTAGGCCTAATTATGGTGGTGCAGACGCCTGGCAGCCCCAGTCATGCAGCTTTAATTGACCGTTATTCATCTGCGGCCTAACGCTAGGCAACGGTAAGCGGCGCAAAGGGACAGCAGAAAGAAAAGGGAACATCTGAGAGGCGGCGGTTGAGGCCGTTTGGCGTGCGGGGGAGCCTACCGCGCCACGGGTGGGGAAGGGGGATGTGATGGCGGTTTTTGCGTGAGCGGCGGCGCGGCTAGCGTCGCCAGGCTAATTGCTTGCCCTGAGGGATTAAACCAGGTGATTACACACTGGGCGGTGTAATTACATAAGAAGCGGCTAGCGGGGGCCCCCAGCCCGCGGCCCTGGGGTCACGCGCCACAGCCCTCACCCAAGATTAATTGGAGCTGCCACGGGAGTGCAAGGCGCCGCCGGAGAGAGCGGTTATACGATTAGCATTAACATTTCAGCGGCAACGGCGATCGATGAATGCTTTCCACCCCCCTCAGCTACAAACACACGCGTGGACACACTCACACAAACTCACGCAAACTCACGTGTACGTAAAAGCACACAAACACAAAGCAATAGCTCAAAATTATCACAAGCTCTTGTCCCTGCATGTGAGTTTCCCCTCCAAGCTGTTCCGCTCTCTCGCCGCTAAGCCAAGCGGGAGACAAGCAGGCGCTAGCTAATTTGAACACGGTTACAAAACAATATTTGCGGTTGCACGCGTCCCGTGGTTGCTTTCCACTTTGTTTTCCTCCGCTCCATTCCTTTGTCTGCTTGTGTATGGCTCACACACAGCAGAGTGGTGTGAGGAGAAAAAGCTAGCACAAGCCAAGGTTACAAGCTACAGTGGCAGTCTGAATGTAAGGCAAAGAAGGTTAGTGTCCAGGTTACGCCTGGCTGAGGGCAGTTAATTGATAACTAAACATTATAATAATTTTTTATAATATATAGTTTTGTTTTTCTCTTGCAAAAGTCTTATTTTCAGCTTTAACTATTAACCTTATGCCTTTACGTGACACGTGATATCTCAGGGCCAGATATTCAAAACCAACATTTGGGACATTTGGGCTCAAAATCAAAAATACAATATATTTTCAAAACTTGATTCTGAATTGTTACCTAATCTGTCAGTTTCACAAGTTTAGCTATGAAATGAAAATGAAATGATCTGCATTTATATAGCGAAGTCAATGACTTCCCAAAGCGCTTTACAATGTGCTCCACATTTCCCAATAGCGGCCTTGCAGCCATGTAAGGCGCTAACCTGCTTATTGGGGGTATTAGGGGTTCAGTGTCTTACCCAAGGACACTTCGACATGTAACACGGACGAGCCGGGATTCAAACTGGTATCCCTTGATCCCAAGATGAGCGCTCTACCTCCTGAGCTACCGCCGCCCTGAGCTAATGCTTTCGTGGTCTTACTTTAGGTAATGCTGAATAAATGTTTTCTAGCTAAACAGGTAAACAAACTGTTTTTTTTTTTCTTGTTTGTTTGTTTGTTAACAGCGGGTATTGGAAGCTCCCTTCGGAGTTTAGTTGTAATTTTGACAAAATATTGGTCAGAAAGGCTCAGCTTGCACTGGGTTTGACTAGGAACTGCAGCATTAATAAAACTATTACGGTTTTTTTTCCAGTATGACAAAATCATGCCTGATAGCTATTGTATATGAAAAGGAATGACTTTTTTGTGTGTTGGTTTAACATCCAGTTAGTGAGATGGATACAACAAGCGCTAGAGTTGAGCAGTTCTGTTGAAGTTCTTTTTCAGAATATTACAGGCACATATGAGCTACAGAACAAACTGTTTGATTCACAAGTACACAGTCAAAATGGTTGACAATCACTTTTACACTAATTACCACCAGCCCATTGTCTAGACCTGGCAAGTGCAGATAAAACTCAAGGCTGTCTAATAACACCACTTGAAACACTGGAGAGACTGAATAACAACTGGATCATTTGATTTATCAAGAAGTCAAATATATTTTTGAAGAAGTAATTACACTCAAATAAATGAATAATTGTAAGTACGTACATTATTTACGACTAAATACGTGAAGAAGTTATAAATGACTGAAATGATAAAATGAAGAAATCATACAGCTGGGAATGAGATCTTGAGCAGTGTTTTTAAACCTTTTTAAGCCTTGACACACTTTTTATCATTATAAATAAATACTCCATCCAAAAAGTTGGAGTTTTCCAAACCCTAAATTATCACGCTACCTAGTTTTCCCCAGTCTTTCTGATCTTTTGTGTTTACTTACTATGGCTCAGTAAGTAATGTCATGTTTTTCCTCAGTTATACATTTTAGAATATTTTTAACCTGTTTTTCATACTTCAGTTTGTCTTTAACTTGATTTTCTACAAATACTTCAAATGAGGAATCATTCATATGTTTTACTGTACTATGTTCTCATTTTTTTCCGTTTTTTTATTTTTCATGATTTTTTTGTTTTAAAAATAAGGAAAATATTGAATAAGGTAAAAATATTTGCACGGGTTTTACCTTATTCAATAGATTTTATTACCGTGGCAGTGCAATCTTAAACAGCTTCATTAAACCGAATAAGTTATTAAATTTATATTTTATTGTACTACCCTGAGAGTGGATAATTAGTATATAAAGAGAAAAAAACAGGTAATCTGCTGCCACCTACTTATGTAGATGAATGTTACAGTTAAACAGCTGATCATTGGAAAAGAGGGAAATATACAGATTTTTTTGATTTTTTTTGGAAAAGATAAAATTGGACAATTTTCTGTGACATGCTAGACAAGGTCTCACGGCACACTGGTTGAAAAACACTAGAGTATACTTATGTTTTTTTTTATTATTGGCTTGCTTCAATTTTGTTTTTGATGAATGAATGAATCAGTTTAATGCTACAGTGGCTAGTGTCCTGGATTCAGTAGCACCCCTACAGCTTAAATCACGACCTAAAAGACGCACGCCTTGTTTTACTGGTGAAACCAGATCGCTTAAGACTGCAGGAAATCTGAAAGAAAACGGAGCGCTATCAAGCTTGAGGTTTTCCGTCAAACCTGGTGTGACAACTTGTTAAAGTATAAAGCAGCCCTTGCCTCTTCAAATTCAGCCTATTTTTTGAAGGTGATTGCGGCACAAAAGAATAACCCCAAAATCCTTTTTGACACTGTAGCATCGCTAATGATGCAACAGATTATTCCAGATAGTTCTACCCATGAAATGAAATGAAATGATCTGCATTTATATAGCGCTTTTCAAGTCAAGACTTCCCAAAGCGCTTTTTAGCTCATTCAGCCCATGACTTTATGGTCTTCTTTAATAAAAAGATTCAACGCATAAGGGAAGAAATTTCTAAAGACAATGTTAATACATCACTTATTAAAGGTCTGAAATCTATAGATGCGCGACATGGTTGCTGTCCAGGGATTTTTTCCCAATTTAGCGATCTGTCACTTGATAATATTAAACAGGTGGTGAATACGGCCAAACCGACTACTTGCCTGTTTGACCCGCTTCCAGGTTTGCTGATCGGACCTTCAGTTCTAAATATTATAAACATATCACTCTCCTCAGGTGTAGTTCCAGCGGCTTTTAAGTCCGCTGTTATTAAACCTACACTGAAACGACCCAACCATGATCCAGAAAGATTATGTAATTATAGAACTGTGTCCAACCTACCGTTTCTTTCTAGAGTACTTGAAAAGGTTGTGGCAAAGCAGCTGAATGATTTTATATCCGAGAACAATCTTTTTTAATCTATGCAATCAGGATTCAGGGCTAACCACTCTACTGAGACAGCACTGAAAAGGGTAACCAATAATCTTCTACTGGCATGGGACTCCGGCGCTTCATCACTCTTGCTGCTGCTGGACCTTAGTGCTGCGTTTGACACTGTGGACCATAATATCCTACTAGAACGGTTGGAAAAATGGATCTGTCTCTCAGGAACCGTCCTATTATGGTTCAGATCCTTTCCCTCTCAAATAGGACCCACTGTGTTAAATATGGTGAAATGATATCTGAGCCTTTTAATGTTACCTGTGGTGTTCCGCAGGGTTCAGTACTTGGCCCCCTTCTTTTCAGCATTTACATGCTTCCAATAGGTGATATTATTCGCAAGTATAATATCAGTTTTCATTGCTACGCAGATGACACTCAACTATATCTTCCGATGAAGGAATCTGCTACACTAAATTGTGGAAATTTGGAGGCCTGCCTCACTGAGAAAAAAGAATGGATCTCACTTAACTTCAGGCGCCTTAACTCTGAAAAGACCGAAATGCTAGTTATTGGTCCTTCAAATTCCGTGACTTTTTCTCAAAAACAGCTCTGAACATTGACAAATGAAATATCACCCAGAGTGACTCAGTCAAATATTTAGGTGGAGAGGAGAGGTGTTGTGAAAGGAAAGTGGGATTGTGGACACATTCTTAAGGATGGGCTGAGCACCCGCATGATGCGGCAGGAGTAAACCAGTGAAAGCTGTCGGCCCTGCTGTTGAACAAAAGAGTGTGTTGTGTCACCCTGACCCGAGTGACATGGCCGCTTTCTGGTGTCCCATTTCATCTGGAGGGACGAAAGCATGACCAACTTGGGTGCCGAGGTGCCTAACATGTTTGGGCAATTGGATTGGCCATGGTCCAAAACTTTTTGTGTGTTTTTTTATGCTATCTATTTCCCTTTTATTTTCTTTGTTATTGTATGTCTTGCTGTCAGTCACCCCTCTTGAGGGATATGACCGACGAAGGAAGGAAGGAAGGAAGGAAGGAAGGAAGGAAGGAAGGAAGGAAGGAAGGAAGGAAGGAAGGAAGGAAGGAAGGGAGGGAGGGAGGGAGGAACGAAGGAAGGAAGGAAGGAAGGAAGGAAGGAAGGAAGGAAGGAAGGAAGGAAGGAAGGAAGGATGGGAGGGAGGGAGGGAGGAACTGGGGGAGGGAGGAAGTTAGTTAGTTAGTTAGTTAGTTAGTTAGTTACGGTCAGGAGCCTTTGCTCTGAAAATGCTGGTCTACTAGTGATCCCAAGAGCCAAGAAGAGATCCGCAGGTTCGAAAGCATTCTCAATTCTGTCCCTGGTGCTGTGGAATGCTCTTCCCCCTTAGATTCGATCTGCAACTTAAATGGAAATGTTTAAATCTAAGCTTAAAACAAACTTCTATTCTGTAGCATATGAATAACCTATGTTTTTTAGCTCAGGTTAAAGCCTCCGACAGAAACTGTCGTTGTTTTTGCCACGTTGCAGTCGCCAAAGTCATCTTCCCCCTCGTCTTCCTCAACCTCTGAGACACGTTTTGAGACAGTCAGAGGTCAAGGTGCAGACGCCTCATTATTTTATCGTCAGGTTTTTTTTCTTTAAAGTCGCTGTGAGGATGTAGAAATAATACTTGTGAATGAGGAAGAACGTAGCTTTGTGAAATAGGGAACGATGAAGGGGGGAGCGGGCAAAAAAAGGGCGCGTACAACACCCATTTTTCATGGAGGACGTAGGGAACAAAATGAGGTGGTTTGGTTAGAAAAAAAAAAGACAGACCGAGTGAGAGAAAGGTGAGAGGCGCCTTCCCCCCTTGACGAGGACAAAGGACGAGGGAGATAATGGAGAGGCCTTTTCAAAAGTTGAGGTTGCGGGACGCACCATCTTTTTAGCGGCCTCAATGCGGGCTCGGAAAGCAGGAGGGAGGGCGGGAATGAATTGGGGGAGGGAAATGGGGCCATTTTAAAGGGAGGGGGGGCCTACGGGGCGAATTGAGGCGGGACGAGTGTTAATTAGAAGGTCCTTCAGCCCGTGGCCTCGGTCAAGATGCAGGGGCCGCCCCAGCTGTCAGAGCATGACACACTGGCATTGTGCATTCAGAACTCATTAAGTGTGCGCGCCATTATGCGGCGAAGGCTACGCTGATGGCCAGCGGGGATCACTGCAGCTTGACAAGAACGATGAGGCACTTGGGCCACGTCAGTGCCGCTGCGACACAACGGATAAAAATACTACGTGCACTCTTACGCTACCGTTCCAAAATATTGGGTTGCTTAGAAATGTATTGATTTTTTTCAAGAAAAAGCCTATCAATGAAGATTACACAAAGCTAATCAAAATGACTATATTAGCTGCAATACACATTTCCCTCAGTTATCGTGGTTAGTGGGTACCAGGACCTCTTGCAAAAAGTACAAATCCGAAAAGTAGCGTTGCACCTTCATAAAAGCCCCCAAAGGTCAAACATGCCGTTCTTACTGACCGAGAGTATAGGACTGTTGCAAAATAACAACTATAGGTCAACAAATAATACAGAACACAGAACTGCTGTTGAACAAATGGTCTTATACAAAAGTACAACCAAATTTGAGAGCTCCTTTTCAGTTCAAGAAAGCAATTTAGAGAGCGGCTGGTCAGCTGCATGCGAGGATCGGATGTCCTTGAATTGAACCAGGTCCCTGTGATGATTAAAATACAACAGTCCTGAATGTTGCGGTTTCCCACAAGCTGTAGCTCCAGGTTAGATACAGGCTCCGCCAGGGTAGCTTAAGAGTGTTTAGCCTAGCCTTAGCAGTAGGCTGGACCTTTAAACCTCGCTATTTGCCTTCTCCCCCGATGACGCCTCGGTTGCTTCCTTTCCTCAGAGTCTGATTGAATTGATTAATTTCTTTTCAATGTATCGAGCTGCTGAAATACTAACTGTAGCTGTAGCCATTAACTTGCGCGCCCTCCCTGATGTTTGAAAAACAACATACACCAGCCTATGGCAGTCCCGCACATAAATTACTCCCACCCAGCACACAAAACCCTCGCTAACCTTTCCATGTGATAGCATTTACTGCGTGGTGTAATCTGAACACAATGCAAGACATGTTGATATCAATGACTAAAAAGTTAGTTCAATTCAAGATTTGCAATGCGAAGAACCAGCAATAACCGTAGTGCGAAGTAGTGAGGGGTTCTCTGTATCTACTATACCATGTTTTCTAATCGCTTCAAAAGGATAATGGATGATTAGAAAACCCTTGTGTAATGATGTGAGCATAGCTTAAAACAGTTTAGCTTGTTAGAGATTAAACATGGACAGAATAGCCTAAAAAACATTCTCGTATAACTAGACAGTATGTTCTTGTTGGAAAAATTAAGGCTATTCCATACAGGAAATTCCCAAGAATCTGAATATCTCCTACAATGGTGTGAACTACTCCCTTCAGAGACCAGCACAAACAGGCGCTAACCTCAGTAGAAAAAAGTGAGAGCACAATCAAGATAGATGAAATTACAATGTCTATTTTTAGAAATAGTTCCTCTACTAGCAGCAAAATACAAGTGTCAACATCTACATTAAAGGAGTGACCACTAAATGCTGGCCTTCAAGGCAGAGTGACAAAGAAAAAGCCATATCTGAGATTGGCTAACCAATTCATGAGATTATTTTTGTGCAAAAACACACAGACATTGGAAAACTCATTATAAATAAAAGTGTAACTTTTTGATGGGAGTGTATGTGGAAAAACAACATTCATTTGCACTTTAACTTTACATGTATTTTCACTTCTGTTTGCATCACAGAGAATTGTCCCAACCGCCGCCCCTCTTAACACCCCCGACGGCCCCCCACATCGCACTCGGACCTCACTTGCGAGCTCCCTTCCTGGGCTTGCCGTCAGCTCTGTGCCAGGCCCCTGGTGAGTCACCGTTCTGAAGGTTTCACACTGTCGTCAGCATGAAAATATTGGATCTGGATAAGTGGTAGTTATTGCATATATTTTACACATATTGTTAATCGTTCTTTGATATTTTAGAATTTTAAGATCCAGATAAATCGGAGTTAAGCCCACATTTAGCCACTCACATGAGCTATTTTGCATCATTTTGACACCAGAGGTCCTTCATGGTGCTAGCTTCTCTGTAGTCTACCAATTGCGAAAAATAGCAGAACCTGAACTATAGACAGTATTCTATTCCTGAAATGTTTTAAAATAGTTATCAATCATGAATGTACAGTCATGAGCTTTGTTCTCTTTAAATTTGACATATGTCCTTTAGATGCGTTTAATGTCAATCTATAAAACAATACATCGCAGAGGTTTGTCAAAATCCTGGTATTTCCAAAACCATTTACCAGGAGAAAGACAAACAAACATAGGGTCCTGTGAAAAAACACTTATCTTTTTTTCAAAAACATTGATAAAACAGTATTATAACTCAAAAATACATTTGGATTAAAGTGCACTTCATTTAATATTGACCTAATTAGATAATCATCTTTTAAAAACTCTGATAAACCATTGAGGAACGATGTAGATAATGATAATTTAGATAAACAAGCATTCAAATTTAGAGATATGTTTTCTCACATAGAAGCAATAATATGCATGATATCACAGCTATTACATGCCATGATATTTACACTTTATTGGTTTCACACCAGGTTATGGCTTTCTTCAACCAGCTCAAACTGAAATCTTTGTGCGGCAACAGGAAATGCTGAGGAAGCAGAATTTAGCCAGGTATGTGCAAGGGGGTTTATTTCAGTGTGTGACACAAGTGAAACAATTAAAAGCTATGCCATGTAATATGGATTAAAGAGTCATGATTTTTTTCTGAAAGGTATTGACGGGTATGTCTCTTGCCAATGTGTTTTGTAAAACACTGACATGTGAATTGTTCACGTCAGACTGGAGATGTCAGCTGAGCTACTGAGACAGAAGGAGTTGGAGAGCCTCCACCAGCAACAGCAGCAGCAGCAGCCGCTATTGAGCTCTGACTCACTACTCGCCGGCCTTCCCTCGGACCACCCTGCCCTGCGAAGCCTCCAAGATATACCCGAGGGTCACCCGCTCCGAGAAGAGCTGGCCCGCTGCTCCAACGCCATGCTAGCGCTACGGCACGGGGCCACGGCGCCCGTCCTAAACACTGGTCAGCAGCAGCTGCAGCCAAAGAAAGATGGCCGAGCGCAGAGCCCGGCCACCGGATCAGATGCCGAATCCGGTAAGGCCCCACGCCGGGGTCCCCAGAACGAGCCCCGGGCCGGCCACCGCAAACGAAGACGAGAGGACAGAGGAAGCGAAGGAGACGACGAGGACGGCAAATTCTCGGACAGCGAGATGGAAGCGTGTAGCGAGAGGCGGGAAGGCGCCAAGTCGAGGAGTAAACATAAGGACAGGCGGAGCCGCGAAAGAGACGGCGCCAAGGAAAACCGGGACGGCTCCGGACGGCTGGCCACGGCCAGCAATTCGTCCGAAAGCGACTCGCCTAACCGGCAACCTTTCAAGTCGGATGTCAAGCTGCAGTTTCCACCTGGATTTGCGCCACCTCTGCCCGCTCTTCAAGGGCAGTCGTTGCCCTTCGGATTCCCCTACATCAACCCTTACTTTCACATGGGTGAGCATCTGACACACGCACACGGTTAAAAGGTAACATGTGAAAGCCATTAGCCGTCACTTTGTGCGCGTCGCTGGCTGCCCGGATGAGGGCCTTTCTTTGACCCTGACACGGCGCACGCCATCCTCACATACACAATGGGGACAAAATTCTTGAGACATTTCTTAGCAATGATCTTTTTCTATTACTTAGAAACGTTTCTGACAATTGTTTTAGAACAGAGAGACTTTTCTGGACCAGTGTATTATGTTCCGTCATTCTAAACCCTCAACAAACTTTTTTTTAAACCTCCCAAAAGTATGTTGTTTTTATCTATTATTTAGCGCCTCCTGGTGGTCAAAAAACACTTACCGTATTTTCCGCACTATAAGGCGCACCTAAAAGCTTTTATTTTTTTCAAAAGCTGACCATGCGCCTTATAATACAGTGCGCCTTATTTATGGATCAATATTAAATCGCAAAGTTTTCCAACTAACTTGCACCCGCCGACTATATTTTCCCCCGAACGCCAAGTAGTACGCGGTGTATGCTGGGATTTATTTACCGGCGTTTCATTGGCTAACCAATGTGTCAATCATCATTTGAATCGATCAATATTGGCTTAAGTTATTCGGAGGTCAAGGGGCGGATCCTTTTTATCATTTACAGGCTGGCATTGGCTTAAACGGCAAAACAAAGCCTGCAATTGGCCGAAAAAGATGAATGTGTATAGCACGTGGCTGACGGCATAGAGAAAGCATTTTTTTCTATTCTGTATTTGTAAATATTTTATTCTCCTGGATTTACTACCCTCACGGATATAAGAGGACATTGGCTGCACATTATTATGAACACAACGACTTCGGTGCGCTACTCCGGGTTTTATATAGTCCCTGTATCTTGTTTCAGACTAAACTCGATGTTTCTGTGATAAGCGGTGCAGATGATGGATGGAATGGAGTGTCTATTTCTAAATTAAACTCAATTCCAAGTGTTTATTGTCATATGCACAGTAAAGTTGCGAGCGAAAAAGAAAATAGAAACTAAGGAATGGTTGGCATTTCTTGAATTCCAAGACTTTACCCTTCCGAATGATGGAATGATGCATTTGAGTGACATCGTACGGACACCGCATCCGCACGTGTTCTCGACACGTATTTGCGTCTTTGCAAGCTTTGGGAATGTTAAGGGGGTAATAAGTTTGACTGAACTATCTGACTGTTTTGTCGACGTTCCCATTGTAGCGCCTTATAATCCGGTGCGTCTTTTGTATGTCAAAAATAGGACCAAAAACTATTTTTTTCGGGTGCGCCCTATAACCCGGTGCGCCTTATAGTGCGGAAAATACGGTAATTGATTTTTAAAATGTGTGAACTATGGTAAAAAAACGTGGGTTTTCTTAAATATTCGAGAGTCAAATAAGTTTTTATTTATTTTACATAACATGAGGATCCCCTAGAGGGAGCTGGCATGATTGTCTGCCATCTTTCCTCTGTGGGTGTCCCTTGAATCCAAAAACCTTGCAGAAGGCCGGGCAACAATTTATAAGAAAAATGGTACAGTTTGGTTACTTTGAGTCTCAGTAGTTTGTAATCTTCTTTGTGATATGTAGCACTCGCCTTCGGTTGCACTACTCAACATATCGACATCTATAAATCACAGATGATTCCTTTTAAAGATTAGGTCACATTTTAAACACACACAAAAAAAATGTACTCACTTTTCATGATACCATCCAACAATTGGGTAGTTTTATGCAAAACAACCTACAAAATAAATGACTTTTCTTCCTTCACATGTTCATTTAGCATTTAAATTTGTGAGACAGTTACAACAAACGCTGGAACTGAGCATTTCTTTGAGGGTTTTAGTACAGAATAATCCAAGAACAGCACACAACAAATCTGTTTGATTCAGAAGTGTGGTGTAAATATGACTGACAATTACTTTTATACTAGGAGGTTGGATAATGACATAGAGATTCAAGAGGTAAAGGCAAAATCCCTACTTCATCCCTAGCCCTTGGGCTAGACTGGTTCTAGCGCGCACTGAGGCCGTCTCCTTACTGCAAACTAAAAACACCACTGTAAACAATTTAGACTGGATAACAACTGAATGAATGGATATGTAAAAAGGCAAGTAATTACACTCAAATAAATGAATAATATGCAGCTAATTCGTCAGGGCTGAACAATTAAATGAGTTTTAAATAACTGAATTCATAAAAAAGTTTTGAATTAAGAAATCATACATTCGTACATCGGACAGTTTACAGATGTTTTAACCGCCAGGGTCGTCGGGAAACTATTTCCTGTGGTGTGCCTTAGGCAAGTACAGCATGGCAGCATCCATCCCTTTGCAGGCGGTTTTTTAGGGCAGGGGCGTATGCAGTGACAAAATTCATTATCCCAACCAAACTAGTTGAAATGGACAGAAGTAGTGAATTTTTTTACCCTAGTGTTTTGAGAGTGGAAACTCATGGCAAAGGTCATTCTACCAAAACATATTTTTGGAAAGCACACTAGCTAAATGCAAACAAACAACCATAAGGCTACTGAAATTTTTAACCAAAAAGATCCATAAAGGTGTTTTGTCTTAACTTGCTTTTTTTTAATGCGGGAAATAAAAAATGACTTTTCCATTCATTTCAATTGCTGACTGACTATTTGCTGTAATAGTGACTTATAGATGTGGCCATGTCACTGAATTAAACATGTAGTTTAAGGCACAATGTCTGTAACAAAAGTTAAAAACGGAAAAATATTCCCTGCTTCCAGTCTTTGAATTGATTTGTCTATCCTTTTCCCCCATCGCCGCACTGCTCTCAGGCTCCGTGGGAGGTCTTTTCACTGATGGGGAGGACATGGCTGTGGCCAACCCTGCTGAAGACTTAAGCAAGTGGAGTGTGGAGGACGTGTGTGGCTTCATAAGCAACCTGGCCGGATGTGCTGAATACGCTCAGGTGAGAACATGAAGAAAAGAGAGAGAGAGAGAGAGAGAGAGAGAGAGAGAGAGAGAGAGAGAGAGAGAGACAGAGAGAGAGAGAGAGAGAGAGAGGAAAAGGAGGACCAACAGAAGCCAGGGCCAGGCTAGCCCACCGATGCAGACACGAGTGTGAACGTCACAGACAATGAGTCAACTTTATGAAATAGCGTGCACTTAAAATGTGTGTACGCTAGCACCCATTGCGCATACGTGTGGAAATGATGTATGCGCATCAGTACAAAAAAATGAACTTACATCTTATTCATCATTTGATTGGCAGAAAAGAATGCAATATATAAACTGTAGCATAGAAAAAAAAAATTCGTCTTACTTTAACTTATAAATAAAGTTCATGTAACGAGAATAATAATTACTGAATGGTTTGACTTTCTGTTAGCTTGCTGATACTATCACTAGTTCTAATGTTTGCGGCTGAACTGTGCACCAAATCAGAATATTTGGTCTCACTATCGCCCTCTGCAATGAGGAAAGAGAATTGCGTGCTTCATTCTGCGTTGCAGACGCTCAGCACAGTAATTACATAATAATTGTATCAATTATACTCATGCACTTTGATTTGTTACTCTTTGCATTAGTCAGTACCCAAGAAGTAGACACATTTCAAGTAGTGACCCCTTAACTTTGAATGTATTTTAGCTTAATGCTAACACTGCCATAGACAGGCTAAACAACAGCATCACTTATCAGCAGACAGTATAGCTCAAGGATATTCTTTATCCAGCGTAAAGGAAAACAACAAAACATTAATACTACTTCGTCATTTGAGAACAGGAGAAACTCACATTTACTGTATTTTTGAGAATGGTACAAATGACCTACGAAAAGACATTAGGTTTTATCTCACTATCACACTGTTTTAACACGGTGCTAGAAATAAATGGGCCATTCGTCAAAGATTTTTTCTGTCATCATGCTTTTTTGCATCCATTTAAATCTTTTAGGACGACGTTGTTTTCACCATTTCCTAACATTTGTTTCTGGCACCTAGAGTAAAAATTGTGTGAGAACGAAATGAGATCGAATGCTTTTCATATGTGATCTATCCCACTAGTGGTCTTTTGGTTAGGTTTTGGTGCTCTCACCGCCACAATCTGGGTTTGATTCTCGTAGCATTCAGTGTTTTCCGATTTTGGTCAGCGGCATTTTTTGACTGATCAATCATTGCACAATTGGTAGCTTACTGTAAGTTTAATTCCATGCGCTTTATATGAAAATAGATATGACAAAAGTCTATATTTTTTAAATCCGGGTATTAAAATGTGTCACATTTTGATTGGATTGTTGATGATAAAGAATACCAGGCCCCGTTGACAGAAAAAATGGACTCCAAGTGAGGTTTCTGCTGTGTGCGTGGCATGCGTGGGTCTGAAGCGGCTGTGTCTCCGCCAGGTTTTCCGGGAGCAGGTCATTGACGGCGAGACTTTAGCTCTGCTCACTGAGGCGCACCTGCTCGGCATCATGGCGCTAAAGTTGGGTCCTGCCCTAAAGATCCGCTCGCAGGTACACTGGCTGTGTGCCGGACCCTAGACCCCACAAAGTCAGCTAGTGTAGCCTAGATGCCCAGCCACCAAAAACAAAAAGCCTCGTCTCTCTCTTGCTCTCTTTGTTTTTGAGTTTATTTTCAAAAAGCCTTGTACCTGCTAACTGTTGATCCCCCTCGGTGGTCTCAGGTTGCACGGCGCATCGGCCGGCTTTTCTACATGACCGGATTCCCGCTGGCGTTCCCGTTTCCGCCCTCGGCAGGCCTGCACTTCCCGGAACGCGACGGAGAATCTGCTGAAACGCTCTCGCACCTCCAGAGACCTTCCTCTGCCGGTGGGGAATCATCTCCGTATGTTGGCCCAGCACCCGGCCCTTCCTCGCCGAAGCAGGAAAAAGCCAACGGCTCTGCGACTGTGGGAAGATAAGGGAAAAAAAGCGAAGGATGAGGCGCACTTCATCCGGCAGTCGGCGAGTTTCTGAGCAGCAGGACCCCCCAAGGAAGAGGCCACAAACACATATTCTTGCCGGGCCAGCGTCATGACGGCCATCCTTCCTTCTCCCCATCTCTTCCTGTGCTGTCTTTTTTTCCACCTTTCTTTCCGTGCTCGCCAGCCCCGCACAATCCAGGAATGACTCCTCGTGCCCGAGGTTGCAGCGGCCGGCACGGCCCTCAAACGGGCTTCGTCTAATCGCAGCAGCTATGCATTCCACTGTCCCGATACCAAAGATGACCGGATGAGTGGAATTGAAACCGTCTTTTTGCTTCTGATTGCATGAAGGCTTTTTGCAGCGAGAGAAAAAAATGGATCCTTCCAGGGCCTCAACATTAAGCACTCGATGGGATTAGGACCACACTGACAAGAAAAAAACTATTCTTTTACACATTTTTTTTTTATTTAATGCCATTGAAGACAAAAGATTTTATTTTCGGTGTACTGGCAGGAAAATCATTAAGGAAGAATTTGACAGATGGGATTGTATGTTAGGAAAAAACCAGTAGTGAGTTTAGGGAGTGAAAATATTCGCCACAGCTCCAGTAACTTTAAGCAGGGTAAAAATAGTTCGTATTGTGATAGTTGAGTAGACACTAAAAATTGGTCGAGAAAACCTCATTTTGAACTTGCAAGGAGAACGGTATAGGACTATACAAAAACCCTGATGATGCAGAAATTCCAATCTGTTCTAGAGGTCCTTCCCCAAGCCCTTTTTTAAATCTCCTCGATTACAAGAAGGAAATCCGCGCTAAAGGGTATGGAAATAAAAGAACTGGTTAATAGTGACAGTGATGTAAACGGTGCAGAATAGTAACGAGAACGAACAACACTGGTATCCTAAACAATCTTCTTTGCAGGTGTCCAATCGTAAAAAAGAAACAATTGTTTTTTGTAAGCAAGTTGAATCGAGTTATATCGTAAGGCGACTACGAGTCTCGGAATCGCAATTGCGGAAGGAGACTTCATTTTTTCAATGACAAATGTTTTAATTTGACATTTTGTCTTTGTGAGAAATGGCTGTAGCCATTGAGACAAAAAAGTGTTAATGACAAAATATGAGAACAGCATAACCATAATAAAAACGAATTATTACAAACATAAAATAGATAAGCCAACACCTTTAAAACAGGAAAAAAACAAGTAAACGATTACAAAACTGAAGTATTTAAAAAATTCTGAATCCTACATGGAAAATAAATAATCCCAAAAAATATTGCACTTGGATTCAAACCACCAGTGATTTGTGGTGAGGTTCTTGTTTGGTGAGGCACAGTCAGATTTACGTTTCAATGTTCCTACTCATTTTTGATCATTTATTTGCAAGAGTAGTAAAGAAAATACGTACTATAGCATAGAAACAACATTTTATTGTCTAGCCTTCATTTTTACACGAGGTTTATGTGCTGCTGCTTTTGAGTAAAAGCATCAATAGATAGGCAAAAAAAAACGTCCTTTCAACAAGAATAAAATTACTGGATGGCTGGAGTTACTGTTAGCTTGCTAATACAACCACGGGTTCTATTGTGTGGGGCTGAAATCAGATTAATTGGTCTCATTATCACCCCCTGCCTTGAGGCGAGAGAATTGCGTGCCTCACACAACTGCAGCCCAGTTATACGTTTCTCACTAATTGCATCAACATTTTTTATAATATAATGCTAAAACAAAATGATAAACAAAATCCAAAAATTGTAAAATAAAATGAGAAAGAACTAGTTACCGAATAAATATAACCATTTAATATATTTTAATGTTATATTTCCATGATGGCAGATTCGGTACAGCCTTATTTGCCTCCTCTGACCACAAACTGCTATTTAGTATGGAAATAACGATATGGCAATTTGATTATCATGATATCACAATATTGGTGAGAGTATGTCATTGTTATAAAACTAAAAGCAGTTCAATTTGTTAAAAAGATGAAGATCCAGCACCCTCTGCTGCCTCATTTGTTAGTGAAGTTTGATTTGATATAGGAATGTTTGAGTACGGCAGCACGGCGGCGCAGTGGTTAGCGCTTGTGCGGCACAGTTCATGTCATGGGAACCTGTCGTGGGTTCAAATCCAGCTCCAGACATCCTGTGCGGAGTTTGTATGTTCTCCCCGTGCTTGCGTGGGTTTCCTCCGGGCACTCCGGTTTCCTCCCACGTTCCAAAAACATGCATTTCAGGTGAATTGGCCGGTCCAAATTGTCCCTAGGTGTGAATGAGCGAATGAGTTGTTTGTCCCTGTGTGCCCTGCGATTGGCTGGCAACCAGTTCAGGGTGTCCCCTGCCCACTGCCCGGAGATGGCTGGGATGGGCTCCAGCCCCCCCGCGACCCTAATGAGGATAAGCGGTACGGCTGATGAGATGAGATGAGATGTTTGAGTACTGCATTGGTTAAAGTCCCATGAATCAAACATACCAGCAAGTATTTCGTTATCATACCCATAACAAATGTTTTTGGGCCCGCTTCAGCTGGAAAGGGCATTGTGAACCACGTAAACCGTAATTAGCCCATCAGAGCACTTGATATTGATGTTGACTTCAACATGACTCCATCTATTTATTTGTCACTGCTCTTCTGTTCAAAAACACGTTTTTTTCGGACAATATAATAGTTATTTTTACAGAATAGCGGCATTTTTTTCATATATTGACAAACTACTCAATATCCTTACCCATCATTTCCCTTTGCGGAAGTCTGTTCCTCTCCTATTTATTTTTCTTTTCGGTGTGGCCCTAAGTGTCTCGTTCAAACGAGACGTTTGTTGCTGGAAACAATAGCTTACATATGTGTAAACTTGTTTTGACTACTGTGGGAGGGGTTGGAATAAAAAAGATGATAATAATAAGATGGCTGAATCATGCAAAATTGTACAGAGTCATGCTTGAGATGAAAATATCCTGAAGGTTGCATACGTGGTACTTCAAAATTTGTTTTGCTACATGTAGATGCACGAAAAAAAAAATGTTTTCTTTAATGATGTGAGTCGCTGGACTTTTGTGGTACTTTTGTTTGTATATTTTTCTTTGTTTCTTTTTTGGGACATTTTTTTTTAAAACTAATATTAAACAGCACTCTAATCCTGAACGCTACTTCGGCATATAAACAAGGACAAAGTGTGTACTGTATAGGACTTAGTAAATAAAGTAAAATCTATGTATTATAATTAACCCCTGAGACAGATTCCAAAGATACTTTGACTTTTTCTTTTGGTTGCAGGGAAAAGAAAGGTGCACAGCTCTTAATGATTTTTTTTATAATCTACGCAAGAAATTCAGTCAAATGCTCCCTTTAAAGGTTTTGTCTTCATCCTATTTTTCTATTCACCGCACGGGTGAAATAAATCATAAAGAAATGACAACTCGCGTCTTGTGAAGCTTTCCTTTTTTTGCCGTCCTGCTTCTTCATCACAGGCAAGCTAAATCGAGGTTGGAGTTCCAGGATTTTGGGGTTCAAACAAAGCTGCGGGATTTTTAACTACATTGCCCTCATGACAAAAACAAATATATTGGCTCTAATTTTGCACTCACGTAATCTGTCCATCCATTATCCGCACCGCTCATCCTCAGTAGGGTTGCGGGGGTGCTGGAGCCCATCTGTGGGCAGAGGACACCCTGAACTGGTTTCCAGCCAGTCGCAGGGCACACAGAGACAGACAACACACTCGCTCATTCGCACCTAGGGACAATTTGAATCAACCAATAAACCTGACCTGCATGTTTTTGGATTGTGGGAGGAAACCGGAGTGCTCGGAGGAAACACGCGCAAGCACAGGGAGAACATGCAAACTCCACACAGGAAGGTTCGATCTCAGGACTGTGCCGCAGAAACGCTAACCACTCATCCACCATGCTGCCCTCACTCACGTAACATATTTCCTCTTATACTACATTTTGTCCTGAGTTTACATGGGTTTTTTTTCAATCTCTAACTGGATTTTTTTGGTTTTAACTGCACCCATCAAGGGAAAATACAGTAAAATTGGAAAATATTATTAAAATGAGAAAATTATAGGCTAAAAATGAAAATATTTCAAATGGAAAAAATATTCATCTTGTAGTGGATTTTATTAATAAGGCCCTGCACCACAAACTGTATTTGGGATTTCATTCTACCTGAAATTTCCTCCCAAAAATGGCCATTACGATGTTACAACACGAACTATTTTTCATGAATGCTTTTACTGTGGTAACACAATCTCTGCCAAGTAGAGAACGTTTGTTTTGATGGCCTATATACATTCACAAATGGCAGATACTTAGATGAAATGCAATATTTTAAAAAGTATTGTGCGATTTCATAAAAAAAGAAGAAAAAAGAAAATACAGCTCCACACGTAAATTTCACTACGTTACAATCAAAACTACATAAAAGAAGCCCAATACGTAAAACATCTCTTCAATGTTCCCTCTAATTTTCCACGGGTCTGAGCGTTCACACAAAACCGGTGAGCAACGCTTGAAACAAAAGTGAGCAACGGCAATCCCAAGTGTGGCAACTGAATCATTATCAAACATGTCCAAAACTTTTTGCTGAGTTTCCGGCAATGCAAAATAAAATTTCACTTTTGAATGAATTGACTAATGTATTATTGCAAAGGTTTTACGGCCTACAAACGTCGTTTGTTTTTACAACAATTCTTTCACAAGATTTTCCTTTCTTTTTTTTCCTGGTATCTTTTGTCGTATAATAACATTTTGGGGGGCTTATTTAGTCGGTTGCACGATACAGAACTATATTTAATCACATTTTTTTTTTGTGGAAGTACAATGTTGGCAACAAGATTGACTTGGTATAATTGGAAATTATTTGATTGCAACACAAACTTTTTCTTCTTTTTCCCTGTTTTTTTCTATTTTTATTTTAATTCCTTTAAAAAAAATTCATTGTGTTTATTTTTCCCAGCTGTTACTTTTTCTTTTTGTTCTCTATTTACTTTTTTGCCTTTGTTTCTTTCTTTTCTTTTTTTCTGGCTTTTTCTCAGAATTCTTCCTTCTTTTTTCTCTTCCTTTTGTTTCTTTTTTCTCAGATTTTTTCATTTTGTTGTTTTTTTCTTTTTTGTTCCATTTCCCCCCTTTCTTTTAATTCATTTTGTGCACAATTTTACATAATATTTGGTCGTGTAGGGATTAAAGAAGCAAAAACAACCTAAAGAGCTGCTTGGGACCCGAAAGAGCCGGTTCTCTTTAGTGAGCCGAGCCGAAGAAGCCGGTTCTCGAAAAACTCTACTGACCTTACTCAACTTCCTTGGACTTCGACATTGACTTCAAAATACCGCATTTAGAAAACAGCGTCAGGGGAACCCGTGTATTTTTACCTTCATGCACTGTAACTTTGACTTAATTCACTTCTTAATTAGCAATTTCGAGCCCTGATTTTTCTGAGCTGGCTAGATTTTCTTGTGCGCTGAGAATGTGCAGGCAGTGCGCGATTGCGCACGCGCGCAGCTTAGAGGGAACATTGCATCTCTTAGAATCATATTGTTGTCATGTGTGAAACACAAATCTGCATTTTTATTTTATTTTAATTTTACATGAGGAGAAAGTATACAATGTAAAAACGCAAAATATTGACAAAAAATTGAGATATGTGTTCGTCATGACAGCAACAGTAAACTAAAATGAACAGGGAGAGAGATATGAATTCATAGTTTTTTTTGTTTTTTTCGATTCGATTTTCTTAAAAGTGGGCTGCGTCGTTTGAGGTGTCCTTAAAAAATCGCAAGTAAAATATTTTCCCCGTCAAGTATGTGTTAACAATAGAGTTCAAAGAGCCCTTATGCTATAACCACCACACCTGTTTGCTATTGTTTTACTTCAAGCCTAGCCTTTCAGGGCGGAATGCAGTAGGTAGGAGCAATGGAGAAAGGGTGGGTGCTGTGGAGAGTGACTTCAGGCTCGCACTCCCATTTTTATGTTCTCTATTTGCTCGTGTTTTAAGTACAGTCCAAACGCCGACCCCAATTCCATGAAATATGACAAAGAAAGAGTGTAAGTAATGCACGTACTTGCAAACGCATCATTAACGAGCTGATTGAGGCTGCAATGACGACCCGAGCCACTAGATGGCGGTTGTAAGTAAAAGGTACCAAATTACGTACAGCTATTTGAATGTTGGCCTATACTCTTTCAAAGGCTTGCATACAAATAGTATATGTTTGGTTAAAGCTTAAAATTCCTTTTATATATCTTTTACCGCAATTGATGAAACAAAAATGAATCCTGTGCCTCAAAACAATTATATAACTTGTTGATGTAAATGTTGATGGGCTCCAGCACCCCCGCAACCCTACTGAGGATAAGCGGTGCAGATAATGGATGGATGGATGGATATTTTAATAGGCATGGCCTTATAGAGATATTGTGTATTATTTGAACTCTAGATGTCACTGTGTGGTGTAGTGCACCATTTTACTTTTCTTTCATTTGCCCAGCCTTTGTGAGTTTTTTGGGTACCTGCAGGGTTGGGTAGGCTTGCTTAAACTGGATTACTTTCAATTACTTTTGGATTACTCCAATACCAAATATGCTAATAAAAGAGAAAATAAACTAAATATGAATAAAATTATGACTCACAACATGTGGTAAGCTTTCTCTCCTAGCTTTGATCTCTTTGATCTCCGGCAAAACTAACATAAAATGCGACAGAAACAAAATGAAAATAAATCCAAACAGTTTGCCAACATCATTTTTGCCGCTCCATGTATTCCTTTACCTACCAAGCCTGCACAAAATTTAATAATTTTATTCATATTGAGTTTCTTTTCTCTTTTATTAGCATATTTGGTATTGGAGTAATCCAAAAGTAATTGAAAGCAATCCAGTTAAAGTAACCCTACCCAACCCTGGGTACCTGTAGCAGCAAGACGGCAGGGAATTATGTCAGCTCCCTTTAGATGTGGCTAATGTTATGTAGATTATCGGTAACGCTCAGACCCGTGGAAAATTTCTTGACCTCCCAGCCCCCTTAACCACAGGGGTCGTCGGGGCACCGCTTCCTGTGGTGTGTCTCCGGCAAGTCTACCATTTGAGTGTTTTAAGAAATGTACTTTTGCTATTTACTTGAATTAATTTTTTAATGAATATAGTTTTTTCAACCAAGTTGTGGTGCTTAAAAACACACTGTCCCTTTAGAACTTATGCAAGATATTTGGTTATACATGGATAATTACGTAACCTAATGGTAACAAGTTGTATCTACCACCTTTAATTGACATACTGGTAGAAGTTAAAAGGATGGACTGTTGGGACTGTCAAAATAAGAAAACATATCTGACAAAGCTATGAAACATTTTTACTTTGAAATATTTGTATTTTGCCATCCATATTTTAGTCTTAACTGGAATTTTATAGTGTGAATGATTGAAGAATACAGTAGAATGTGAATTTTTTTAAACTACATAATGTGACAATATACGCAAACATTTTGAAAAAGAAATACTGTATTATTTTTCTCTTCCTCCCCCTCTTATTTGGGTTTTCAACATACGGTTGGGCCCGGGGGTCAGCAACCTGCGCCTCTGGAGCTACACGAGGCCCTAGTGTCTTCCTAGTTTTTTCCCAAAAATGCTTGGAAACCAAAATAGAAGAGAGTTGGACATATATATATATATATATATTTAATCTGGTTCTTGTCGAAGGAAAAAATCAAAACAAGAATTAACGTATATCAAGGCTGTAAAAATGTTTACAATACAGTGCTACTAAATGTTAAGAATCTTCAGTTTTTAATCAATGATGAAGACATATTTTATATGAATACTCGAGACAATAAAAATCAGGCAATGCTCCTTTTTGTATTGTTAATGTTAATTGTTCCTTTGTTGTGGTGAATCAGTGCCATCTGCTGGACGCTTGTAGTCGCAGCAGGCTCGATGAGTGGTTGCTTGTTAAGTGATAGCATTGTCTAACAACTACTATCAACTTAAAAATGGCATTACAAAATTGTTTTTGAAATATAAAAAATTCCCTTCATCCGTCCTGATTTATTATTTTCAATTCTCTTCAAATGTAAAATGTGTAACTTTTATGTATAAATCATTTAATTTTCATTTAATACATAAGGCTTTTATTTATTTGTTGGCTCCACACCTTTTAGGTTTTTTTTAGTTTGTTGTGGCTCAGTAAACATTTTCAGTTGCTGTTTTAAAACATCTACGGAAGACGATCGTTTGAGAAATGTTATTTTTTGCAAACTGTTTGTATGAGGAAATACGCACAGACAGAAAGACAGCGGTCCGAGCCAGAACTTGGCAGAGAAACACAGGCGGGCTGTGTTGCAGCTCTCCCACCTGGGCCTGACTTCTTGGCACGCCATCAGACACCGCCGGGCCAGGCCTGCACGCCTCGGCTGCCTCGGGCCTCCACGCCCGCCTCCTGCTTGGCCTGAGACCCCCACTCCACAAACCCTCCCGACGCCCTGGGGGAACCTGGAGGTTAGAAACATGCACACGCGAGTTAATTTGCATACAAAATAAAGTCAAGTGGACTATTGGATGTTAGAGTTAGTAAATGGGGTTGTATAAAGCATTTTATATATATATATATATATATATATATATATATATATATATATATATATATATATATATATATATCATTCTCTGAGGAGAGTGATGAGCAACAAGAGTATGAGTATGGATGTAAAGAGAGTGTGATTGTGCCGACTGTGTTTTATGGTTCAGAGACTTGGAGCCTGAATGCAGATTTGAGAAAAATGTTAAATGTTTTTCAGATGAAGTGTTTGAGGAGTGTGTTAGGAGTGACACGATTGCATAGATTGAGAAATGAAATTGTGAGAGACAGAACTGGAGTACTAGTGGAACTGAGCAAGCCTGTGGATAAGAGAGTACTTGGTTGGTTTGGACACATGGAGAGAATGGATGAGGAGCAAATGTTGAAGAGGATCTACAGAGCAGAAGTAAATGGAAGGAGACCAAGAGGAAGGTCGCGATTGACGTGGATGGTTGGTGTTATGAGTGCACTGCAGGAAAGAGGTCTAAATATAGTGGAAGCTAGAGCTCTTGTCGGATAGTGGGATGTTTAGACGTGTTCTAAGGGATGGGCAGGGCACCCGTATGATGCGGCAGGGGTAAACCAGTGAAAGCTGTCGGGCCCTGCTGTTGAAGAGAAGAGTGTGTTGTGTCACCCTGACCCGAGTGACATGGCCGCTTTATTGTGTCCCGGTTCATCTGGAGGGACGAAAGAATGACCAACTTGGATGCCGAGGAGCTTAACTTATTCGGGGGTTTGGGCAATTGGGTTGGCCATGGTCAATTTTTTGTGTGTTTTTTGCTACTTTTTCCTTTTCTGTTTTTGTATACGTGTTTGCCTTGCTGTCAGTCACCCCTCTTAAGGGATATGACTATGGCCAGGGTAGATTATATATATATATATATATATATATATATATATATATATATATATACATAGAACAATAATGCAGGACTATCGGGAAGAACGGGAGATTTACCAAAGGGCCGGAGTTTGGGCTGGCTGGATGAGAAAAATAATTTGATAATCTCTCATTTGCACTAACCAACCTTACTCGTGCACTTGTTTTCGAGTCAGGTCAGCTAATTGGTCGAATTCAGGGCAAAACCCCAACATCGTAGCAGATCAGGTAAGCTTTTACCATCTGGCGGGATTTTCCCATCCCAAATTTTAAGTTTGTCTGGCCCACCACCATTCTTATTTTCTGTAGCAGTGAAATGAACACAGAACAGAGCGAATTTAATGAATCGGGTATGATGAAAGGAAGAAAGGTGCTAGTTGGATCTGAAAAAGCCTGAAAAAGAAAAAGAACAGTGCTAAAGGAAGGACAGTTATCATTCATTTGACTCATCTGCACTTTTTGCCTTCTGTGTCTCCCCGGCTGTGAGCTGAGCTATGTGTTTGCAGAATTTATCCTTACCAGTTAACTCATCTCGCTCAAATAATCTCAGTCTTGGGAATTACGTCTCTTTCGAAAAGTGGCTCTTATGGCTTGCCAAAAAACAACGGCTCTCTCCGCTCCCAAAAGTTTTTTCAGATTGTTTTTGCTGCTTTTAACCATTTATTAAAAAGTATTATGTAACATCATGGAAAAAATACTTTTGGGGACAAATAAAGCTAAAAAAAGATATTACTGAGGAAAAAAAAGAACAAAAAATTAAATAAAGGCAAAAAGAGAAAAAAAAAGAAGAAACAATAATAAAGAAATAAAAATGAAGTACAGTAAAAGTCCAGAAGAATCAAAGGAAAATGAGAAAAAATAAGGAAAAGTAGGGACAAAAAGAAAAAGAGGAAAATGCTAGAAAAAATGAAGAAAAATCCTCAGAAAAAAAGAAACAAATGAGGGAAAAAATAAAAGAAAGAGAAGAAAAACCAAGCCCTCTCACAATATAAGCTCCTCACAGATACCAGCCATGTGATTGGGTTGGCATATACGTTCTTGTTGCGCCTTTCTTCTACTCAGGTTGCAAGTGAGTGGAGGTTCTCTGCTTTAAAATGTGTGAAAACTAGGCTAAGAAGCTCACCGCTTCAGACTCATTTGGAGGCCTTCATGCTGATGTACACCATAAAGGAAATTCTCATTTTTTAGTAGCTTTCTTAAAATGTGTGTCGTGAAGCTACTTGAGGAGAGTTCCAAGTTTAGTGTAAAGCGTAAAAACAAAACAGCGAATGTCGTAATCATCTGAATTTGAAATCAAAATTGCATTTGCCTTCCCAACAAATTGTTGAGCATTACACTAAACTCTTGCAACTCTTATGAGGTATCTTCACGCCACACATGTCAAGTAGGCTACTTAAAACATCAAAATCTTCCTAACCAAAGCACTAGTCTTTACAACTTTGTAGACGACAATGTCATTGTTGGCCTGGAGAGCAATGGGTGCCACCTGGCTGTACTTGCGCAAGCCAAACCACAGGAAATGGTGCCCCTACGACCCTAGTGGTTAAGGGATCCAATAGACAGGAGAATTTCCTTATCCTTCCTTTTTCTCATTTTTCTTGTATTCTTTTGATTCTTAGAGCTTGACTGAGTCAAAAAGGTCCCCGACCCCTTCTGTGACGGAATATAATTTCATTTTTTGGGTCCTGATTACAGAATGCCGTTACATGCATTTCGTTACTCCCCAATCACTCAATAATTGTATAAGCACAGATGCTGCTAGGGACATGAATAGTTGTTCACAATTGCATGACATTGGATGCAAAAAGAATTGAGAGGGGTTTTAGAGCATTGAATCATATCCACTTTACTAGAATAAAGAGGTATAGGTAACACTTGAAAAAGCATTGAGTCTTATCTCGAAATCACACTAGTTTTAGTCACAGTACCAGATGTTAAGGACATTTTAAAAAGCAATAAGTGATTAATAATCAGTATGAAATTAAGTCTCATTTTTTCCCCAGCTCAGTCTGAGCATTTTAAGCGACAAACGTGTCAAAGGAGCAAAGGACCCGGTTTTGCAGGCCGGTTGAAGATTGATTTGGCTGCTTGGAGTTCCAGTGTCAAATCTGCCATTTTTTGATAAATTACTTAAAAAGGTCGTTGCACAGCAGCTAAATGACTTCATGTCAGAAAATAACCTCTTTGAAACTGTCCAGTCAGAATTTAGGGCAAATCACTCTACTGAGACAGCCCTGGCTAAAGTAACTAAGGATCTCCTTTTAGCAATAGATTCTGGTGCCTCATCAATGTTACTGTTGCTGGATCTCAGTGCTGCTTTTGATACTGTCGACCACAACATATTATTGGTTCGTCTAGAACGCATTGGTATCTCAGGAACTGTACTCTCGTGGTTGAGGTCCAACCTGTCAGACAGGATGCAATGTGTTAACTATGACAATCTGACCCCTTAACAATCTAATGTCCCCTGTGGTGTTCCCCAAGGCTCTGTACTTGGCCCCCTTCTTTTTAGTATTTATATGCTCCCACTTGGTGACATTATCCGCAAGTAAAATATTAGTTTCCATTGCTATGCAGATGACACTCAACTGTATGTGCCATTAGAAAACTGGACATTTAAGTTGTAGAAATCTGGAGGCTTGCGTTACTGAGATTCACAGATGGATGTCACTTAATTTTTTTACGCCATAACCCAGAAAAAACTGAAATGTTGATTATTGGTCCAGCTCACTGTTGTCAGTTGTTTTCGAACACTACCCTGAACCTAGACAAATGTAATATCACCTATAGTGTTATGGAGCGCCCTGCCTCCGGAAATAAGATCTGCAACTTCAACAGAAGTTTTTAAATCAAGGCTTAAGACACAATTCTATTCCAAAGCTTATGATTGATGCCCACCTCATATTCTGTATTGTCTTGTCTTTTTCCGACTGCCTGCCTGGTGGTGATACGAAGGAGTAGGACGATTTGAGATGAGTCAGCAGACCAGCGTCTGACCTGAAGCATGTCAACCCCTGCATTTACCAGCTGGCAGAGATGGGAAGCTGCGTCTTGGCCGTCATAGACTTTCTGGACTAGTTTACAGGCTGGGGGCGTCGTTGGTGTCATGCTCTTTCCGGACATCTTCAACATCTTACCTAATGTTTACTATTCTGTGTACAGTAATGCTAATTGTAATTCACCCTGGTCAATCCTGGAAGGGGGATTACCACATATAATAATAATAATAATTTCCTTGTATTGTCATTCTGTGTAACAATGTACACAGAACGAAATGTCGATTGCACCTGACCCGTTGTAGCGAGCCGATGCAGCCGCAGCCAACAGAGGGCGGTCCTTTCTCAAGGTTTCTCTTTTTTCCTCACACTGAGGTTTTTGAGTTGTTCCTTGCCCGCATGCTGGTTTAAGATCAGGTGCAATTTTGTAATTGTAATTCTGTGCAGTCCTTCGAGACATTGTTGTGATTAAGGGCTATATAAATAAATGTGACTTGACTTGGGAGCTGAAGAACCCAATTTGGCCCCCAAAGACACCACTAAAGCAGACTGCACAAAAGCAGGTGTTTATCAATTTTGTTGATATTTATTGGGGGTGCCTGGACTTAGTTCAAGTGATAGGTTGGTCGTTTTGGTTGTAATATTTCTCAGAAATCACTGTGTGAATATAACTTTTTATATTGCTAAATATAAAAACAATCTTTCTCACACACACACACACACACGAAGTAACATTTGAATAATCAGTCTAATTGCATCTCTTATACGTTTATCAGTCTTGTAGTCTTTTATTTTGAAGTCGCATTTCCGGTGTATTTTTCAGTTTCCTGTGTGAATAAAAGTTAGCTTCACACACGGGAGGTGCCAGTGCTGCCAAGGTCCTAGCCCGGATGGGCTACCCGACAGTGCTCTCCCGCTTGGGAATTTTATTTACCTTAATGCTTGTTTTTATTTAAATAATTGTGCCAACATAGTTTATATACGTTTTAACTTTAACATCAAGACACTTGCAGATGGGTAAAGTACAACTGTAAATTTTCACGAAAATCTGTTCAGCTGTTTTGAAGCCTTTTAGTCACAAAAACACAAATTGGGATTTAATTTTAGACTAGATAGATTTGTTTTGATAAATACGGTCATGTGTTTTTGTACTTCCCACAATGTTTTTCTTGAGATCAGGATGACCAAATTACTTCCCACTATGCCTTACTCTTCTTTCAGTCCAGAATCTTGTGACCTTCGTAAAAACTTTGCAGGTCAGCGATACAATACTGTATTTCAGTGTCCAAATAATCTCTGTACAACAGACTGGTTTCATGTCAGATATTACTTTTGCCCAGCCAAATGATATCAATAATATGGTATTGTTGGATTAAAAATGGTGTGATGATGTAAAAACTTTTCTCATATTGACTGTACAGTACTGCTTACTTTCAGGTGGACTGGGGATCAGGCACGCTCTCCACTGCGATGGGTGTTTGATTCCCATTACACACATTATGCATCGTCATCAGTGATATATTCCAACTAGCCCTTGTCGTAGTTTTAATTCCATGTGCCTTATACATAAAATAAAGCCTTTTTTGAGGGTGCACCTAATAATCCAGTGCACCTTACAATGTGTAAAATACGCTAAGCATATAAATGTCATATTTGGAAACGGGCTGTTTATGCAGTTTATACTTTATAAAAGGACATTTGAACAGTACAGAAAAGTCCATATAACTTTTTAAGACATCATCAACATTTTAAACTTTGAAAATATTTCTCCAACAAGGAACTTAGTCATCTTCGTCAGAGAGTTTCAGATCCTCCACCACGTCCTCGTCTCCATCAGCTAGATTGAAGAGAGCAGACGCCGAGAGTGGCTGAGGGGCCCTGGATGCCACCTCGTCGGTTGTGTCCTCATCCTCACCTAGAAAGTACGACCGGAAGAAACTTGGTTTTGGATACAAAAACTGTCAGATACTGTCTGGTTAAAACATAGGCAGTTTTTGTCTTTCTGCATAACGAATGCGATGTTATTGATTCAACTTTGATGTTGGTGGTCTTGGGAAAATAGGGCATTTGTCTCATTGGCGGTCCCAGGTCAGTTATTTCAAACATTTATAGTCTTAATTCACCTTTGTCCAAACTACAACAACCTGGGAGGCAATTTTTGGAGGCAAAGAGAACCAATCTCGTGTAAGTAGGGCAGCGTGTGTAGTGTATTAGCTAGCCGCTCACAGTGGTACAAAACTTCATGAATTAAAAAAATAAAAGAAACAAACAAATAAATAAATATATAAATAAATACATAAATAAAAAGCAAAAATGTATGATCATATCAAATGCATTTTTAAAAATACTCATAAATTAAGATATTTCCACACTTTAAATCAATAAGACTCTCAATGTTTAGTTGATTTGTAATGAATCCAGAAATATTTTTAATTGCATTACCAAAAATAAAGAACTGTGAAAATATTCTAATTTGTCTGAGTCAGTGCTGTACAGTGCAATGTACCAAGAAGTGGGCAAACCTTTCCAGCAGCTCCCGTTATCTCGCACTTTTTGTGATTTATTGTTTTATTTTCCGTTTCTATCTTCTGTGGTTTTCGTCCCGTTTGACAACTACACTTTGGATTACTTTCTATCCTATGGCCATGGGTTTTAATGTACAAACATGCATTTATTCAAGGAATCAATTCCTTGCCCTGAAGAATTCTCGTGCCGGCGTGATGAGGGGGCTTATAGTGGATGCGGAGCTAGCTAAGCGGCTAGCAGCGTTATAAGTCTTCGGTACCGTCCGTAATCATGGTAAATGCTAACTCTCTACCAAATAAGACCGATGAACTGGCTGTGCTGGTGAAAAACATCAAAGCGCACAGGGAGTGCAGTTGCTGTGTTTTACGGAAACGTGGCTCACGTCTAGCACCCCGGACGCTAACGTGGAGCTACCCGGACCGGAGCTTCAGCGCCGTTAGACAGAGACATGAAAGCCAGCGGGAAACGGAGAGAAGGTGAACTCGCTAACACGTGGTGGTGTATCCCTGGGCACAAAGATTTCCATCTGCCACAGGGACGTCGAACTTTTGGACTAGCGTGTGACGTCATCCACTCCGCTAAACTACAACAAGCACCCCGAGGGCATCATGTTAATCTGTTAATTAATATTATTGTAAATTTGTATTAGCAACATTTTTTAATCATTATCCAATTCATTCAATGAGCCAATACCTCTAATTTGCAGCCGACTAATGATATCTATGCAATAAAAATTACTATTTTTCCTAATAAGTTTTCTTTACCTTTTACAAGTCAAACAGCTAAATAAATACATAAATAATCAATACCAAAAGGCTAATGCAGAATAAATGTCGGTAAGAAGACTTAAATTTTGTCTATTATTCAACACACACCTGAATCTCCATCACTTATGTCCGACTGCCCTTCATCGTCGCCATCGTTGTCATCATCGTCATCATCATCATCAGACCCACGGCTGCCCTTTTTGTCTAGGCAGAATAAAACACAAAGAAAAAATACAATCACATTTCTCCCCTCTGTTGATTTTCCCCAAGTTAGCATTTCTGCACAGCTGACATTCTTTGTAAACACCTCGATGTGGGCCAAGCATCAGAGGCTTCTGCAAAACGCGTTCTTCCCTCCTTCTCGAGATAGAACCTAAAGTCGATTACAGCCGCCGCTCGTGCCGCACAAACACCCGTGACAGTTTACTACCGGCAATTTCAGACGTTTTCGGCTCACGGCCTAAATATAGAAAATGGAGATTGCTGGCAGGTTTCAGAGCAACATTTACGACGGGGAGTTCTGTGTGTGTGCGCGCACATGGAATCGCCAAAAGGACAACAGGGGTTCACTGCTTTGAAGTTGCAGTGTGATGAGCGGCTCGGGGAATCAACCGGATAGAAAAAATAAACCAAGGGACAGGCTACAGAGCGTTTTTTGTAAAATAGACGCTGCACTTACTAACTCATCAAATAAGAAACAATAATAAAAACGATTGCTTTGAAGTCTTATTTTATCACAGTGCACTCTGACTCCTTCACTATTACTACTTTTCTGTAGGGCTGCAAAGATTAGTTAATCTATAATACATATGATCAAAAATCAATTCCAATGGCATATAGCATCTCTGTCGAGTGGTAACATACAGAAATGGTGGCGTCAACATCAAATACTGGTACAAAAACTTCTTTAGTTTCGAAGCATTGTACATGGAGGACCGCAGGCACGGGAAGAGCTTGCAAACTCCGCACACAGGGGCTGTGGCAGTTGAACGCTGGACCTCCGCACCGTGGGGCTGCATGCTAACCACCCAGTCGCCGTGCCGCCCGCTACACTGACACATAGAGAGAAAAACCCACAGGGACAAGCCTAATGTCACTCCCGCCCACTTCCCCCCACTCGTTATTCCTCCTTCCTAATACGTTCCACCCTGAGCAGCTCTGCTAGTAGTAAAACAAAAGCAGGTAAATGTTGTGGTAAATAAAGCATAAGCTCTTCTTTGAACTCAGTTAGGCATCGTTAACTCAAACTTAATAGGGAAAATATTTACATTTCTATTTTATCCAGGACACCTCAAACGACGCAACCCTCTTCTAAGAAAAAAAAATAACGATCCTATTATTTGACTAATTGTTTCAATAGTAAGTGACTAAACGACTATGATAGTGTTTGGTGGCAGCCCTACTTTTTAGGAGCCCCCAAGTGATCTGAAAAACGTCTAATCCCCACAAACCCACGCCAATGCACTCCACACATACACAAGATCATTAGCCATGTTCCAGAGCAGTGCACGTCAACAAAGAAGCTTCTGAAGACTCAAAACCGGACGAGGCTTGTATCCGTGTGCCGTCATCTGTGCCTATGTGAGCGCATGTGTGTGAGCGCCAATGAAAGCAAGAGAGGAAGCCGCCACCTCTGGCTGTTCCACTGCTCTGGTTTGAATTAGGAAGTCCCGCGGGGAGGCGAGCCCGCACTTCCTGTCGGCGGAGGTCAGTTTGTGTTTGTACTGGGCGGAGGAAAGAGCAACCAAAGGGAAGGAGGGAGACATGGAAAGGGGGGACGGGGGCGCACGTGCGTTTGCAGAGACTCTCCCGACAATCAAATCCAGATGCATTAAAAGGAGGGGGGGTCCGTCGCCTACTCTTCTTTTCCTGTGTGACCTTGGAAAGCAGTTGTTAAAGCAGCACAGAATTTTCACAGAGATCCTGATGTTTAAGCCAATAGATAGTTTTCATGTGACGTCACACGCATACCCTGATGGAACAGTCAGCCATACTGGATGAGTCCAACAGACGTGGCTTGACGTTATTAAGGCTTACCACTGTTATGTTATTTGCTGTTTATATGAAAGTGGAGGTTGTCGTTTTTTTTGTCTCCCTGCTAAAGTTACCTCTTAGGGCAAAAAAGTAAGGAATTGTCAAAGAAGAGATGACCCGCATGGTTTTTGAAGCTTAGTGGAGGAGACCTAACACCCAAATTGTATCCGTTTGGGAGAGTCTATTCTAGGCATTTTGTAAATGCTAGGTGATCAGGAACATAGTCATTTTTGAAAGAATAATCGGGAAACTTGTTGCTATATCTTGTTGACTGACTTTTGGGTAAACAGGCAACTTAAAGTATCCTGTCACGCCAGAAATGTGGCTGCCTTGCTTCAACAATGATGATGACAAACTTTCTTGTGGAAAACATGATTTGGCCAAACCTCACCCAGATCCTAGATCTGGCTGCCCCAAAATTAATTGAGTTCGAGACCCTTGATGTAAACAAAAAGGTGTACTAAAAGTAGGTATAGGTATGTACCCATCCAGGATGGATGCTACTACTCAGGTTTTCCGGATGCAGATCACATGATTAGGAACCATCTACATGTACAACCCATTTGAATAAACAAACAAATATCTTTTCTTTTAAATTGAAAAATGGATTTGTTCAAGCCCAACCCTCATATCATTGTCCATTAAAAGGTGGAATTGGTTAAAAAAATTAAATGAGAAATAAAAACATACTTGAGCTAACCACCTCCAGAAACTTTGCTTCGTCCTCTCGATGTATCAAAACCTAGCAAAACACCGCCCTTCAGAGGCCAACCGGGTAATTACACCTTTAATAGTTTTACTGCAATCGCCTCAATTTATATATAGAGCACACCAAGCTGTATGCAAAGCACTGTGCACCTATAAAAACACACACACACACACACACACACACACACACACACGCACACACACACAGTTAAAAATAATTCAGATAAAAACAGTAAACACCATAAAACCAATGCCCATTCCCCAGCAAAGAGAAAATCTATGAAATAAATATGTGTTTCAGGGTGGGTGGGTTTGCGGTTGTGTCTCTTCACCACTAGGGTTGTAGGGGCACCATTTTCTCTGGTCTGTCTTGGACAAGAACAGCCTGGTGGCGCCTATCCCTATCCAGGCCAACAAAAGTTTTCATCCGGTCTAGTTTTAAAAATGCACAGAAATGGGGAATTCTAAAGACTGTCCAACAACAGGAGATGAGTTAGCGCTTGAGCTGCCACCTATAATGTGAAAACTCTAGTAGTACTTGGTCTGTTGCCCGGACGCACCAGGAAGATGTCTCAGGGTGGGCAAGACGAGACAGAATCATTTACAGATTATTGTTGTAAATGGACAACTGTAAAATGCACAGAAAATCAATGAAGGGAGGTCCAAAAATAAATTTATGTTATCCCTACAATTTGTTGCAGCAACACCGTTTCCAACAAACTATAAGATGAAAAATAATTTGAGGAGCAGCGAAAAATTTCCAGTCTAATTTAATTTAAAATCAGCAGGGTGTTATGGGATTAAGCAATGAGCAGGCTCCTGTTTTATAGCAAATGAGCAAGCTCTTACCTTTGATTTTGAGTCCTGTGTCCTCATCGTCATCTTCAGAGTCACTTTCAAACAAGCCCTTGAACTGCCTCTTGTCTTCTGCTTTCTCTTGAATCTTCTTTCGCTTGATTTCAGGCAAGTTTAGATCTTCCATCTTAAAAATTGTATTTTTTTTTTAAAGCAGAAAAACATTGGTTGTTTACTTTTCATTTGAACCACGAAAAGTATTTGGGGCGTTTTCTGCACTGCCAGTAGTAGTCAACGATATGTGTAGTGAATGAAATAAAGTTTGAGTGGGGTTGAGTTGGATAGTTACCCTTTCTTTGCCAGATATCTCCAACAGAATTTCTTTCTCTCTCAACTTCTTCCACTGGATGTAATACCTGCTTAGTGGAGTTCCCTCCCTGGCAACCTGCTTTTCCCATGCCGCCTGGATAAACATCCAAAAAAGTTGATAATCATTTATTTTGCTATACTTTTACAAAGTTGATCATATAGTCCATGTGTATTTGGAAGTGGAATCAGTTCATTATAAATGCAAATTATAATCACAATTTATTAAATTAACTGCAACAATATTTGTTTGAAACATTATTTAAATTGATTAGATTTGAGGTGATGATCTAATGCAGGGGTCAAAGTTTTTGAACATATGAGAGCTACTTTTTTTGTTACAGATTGCCGCCAAGGGTTACCATTTTGATAAACATTTATAAAATTAGAACTTATGTAATTACCAGGTTGTAATATTAAAATTTAGGTCAAGTCAAGCACTAAATATATCAGATAGATTTTTTTTTATTAGAAAATCACTGCGGTCCATTTGTGGTGAGCTATTTTGGGAACGCATTCGTAGGTATTTCATATGTTCATAGGGGGCACCATGTTGAAGACATCTAGAGAATACAACTTTTAAATTAAAAAGTGAAAAAATATAAAAGTAACAGTCAAAATATGTTAACAGATCTGCTAACCTAACAATCTAAAATTCTTTGGAGCACATAAAAAAATGGTTATTTCATGGAGACAAAAATACTTAATCAGAACTTATATTTTTACCTGGCAAGAAGAAAACACCTCTGCTTCATCATACAAGAAAAAAAATCTGCTGATCATCTTTAACTATCGCTCAAGTCTAAAAAAAAGTGACACAACTCGAGTCCTTATTTTGCTGTTTCACACAGCCTTCCATAAATACTCAGGATTCCTGCACCTTAATGCAAGTTGAATTCAAGACTTGTTAAAAATGTTTTTAATGCCTTTTGAAATCATAATTAAGACAGAGTCAACAAGAAGACACAATTGAAACAAACAAAACCAAAAAACAAATATTTCTTGCACACAATTCATCCAGCTTTCTGCAAAAAACATTTGTCGGACATCCACTACTCATTAAATTTACACCATATCATGGACCAAAGTAGAGCTGCACAACAAATTGATAAAAATTGACTGTTAAAAACATTGGCAAATAATTAGATCATTGAAAAGTGGGTTTACACTTTTGATATAATTTTTGTGGTTAAAAAAATGCTAAATATAAATGAAATGTTTTGCTCTTCCTTTTTTTTGTTTTGCATGATAAGTCCAAACATAACATGGTCTTTGGATAAGGTGGTAGGAAAAGAGTATCTTACATATTTTCAAGTTTGTAGAATATATTTGTATGGATTCTTATTTTTTGTTAAGTTAATTGACGAACACATGGATTTTTTTATTGCTTTGTATTAGATTATTGCATGGTTTTGTGCACTATTTTTCTATCCGTCCAAAATGTCAATATTTGAATGAAGAGGATAATAAAAATATCTGAGAAATCCAATTCATCGATTATTAAAAGAATCGAACGATTCATCGATTATTAAAATAATCGTCAGTTGCAGCCCATGTCCAAAATATCTGTCCAAAGTTGCTATGTGTATTTTGGGTGGACCTAAGACACGCGTCTGTTCGGAAAGGCCTGACTGTTCTGTTATTGTGGTCACGCCATGTTGCCACGACAGTAAATCAGTGAATTATTAAAATGACAAGAAATGTTTATGGTCTGCCTTAAATAGCGTTTTTTAAGTCACTGAAGACGTCTCAAAGCGCTTTACAATGTGCTTCACACTTCCATTCACACACCAAATCCTTTTGGCCTAAATATAAATCTTATCAATATGTTGACATTTTTAAGACTTTCGAAAATTGGATTTAGGGAATTTTAATGCCAATTAAGGCCTTACATTTTGAAATAATGAATTTAATGCCTCTCAAGACCTTTCAAGGATCTGCAGGAACCCTGTATTACTGTTCTACTTTCTTTACCTAAACAAGCTTGTATTCTCTCATTTGTTTTTTCATGACAAGGTCTTGCTGATAAAAGCTTGGTAGGGTTCCCGTTTCGAAAAACTTCATTCCCCTCCTAGAATGCGAAATAAAAAATAAGCAGCCACGATTGAACTTGAACGAACTTTACACTGCTCGGCTCAATTGCGAAGCATCATCATCACCACTTTCAGATGCTTTTTTTGTTTTCTATTTTCGGACAAAACTGACAATGCACAATGCTTACGGTCAAGTAAATATCAGATTCCATATTGATGGGGAACAGCGAGATGAGAGTTGAATATTAATGTTGGTATTGCTTAGGTAGTGCAACCTGGCAGGAAGGGGGCAAGTTGCCAGAAGGGGGCCATGGCCTTTTGCACAGCGGCAGCGGGGTGATGTCCCTCTTCCTCTGCCTGCAGGGAGCCCTCGCCATAGCTGTTGCCAGGAAGTGGATGCCATGGTGACAACATCCAATGAGACAGCAGCGGCGACGGCGAAGCCCTGCAGGAGCCAAGCTGTCTGCTCATTTAGCAAACTCATGTGTCTGCGCATCTTATTGCCTCGCCTACTGATAAACATGTAAAATGTGTTTTCAAGGCTGCTGAGGATTTTGGACACACGCAAGAAAATTAACAGTGAGATTCCATTATCTGGCTGAATGATTGCTTATTAATTTAGTAATGACAGTAAAGTGTGAAGATCTAATAAAAAAATGTGAAACATCTGGACATCGAGGTCAAATCACAAGGTTGATCAAAAGACACTTTCAAGCTATTGTTAGCAATCAGAAATCTCTGCATGGGCGTTGTGCATTAATATAAACACCACATTACACTTCCAAAAACCATGTGGTTCTGGAAGCAAAACCATGTAGAGCAAATAAAGAATGTTCTGAACTCAAAGTGACCTCAGTCTAAGGAAAGAAAATCATACATCAGTTTGTTTGAAGAGCCCAAGTGTTTGGAATTTGTCGAGTTCAAACCAAATTCCAGTTAAAAAAGTTGAACCTGTTCTGCTGTAACAACTGAAAATTTGAACTGAGCATCTGTACAGCGTTCCTACCTTTACGGCAGATTAAATTGCACTTTGTGAGACTTTTTTTAAAACACTTTTTGAAATCAAATTTAAGACAAAATTAAAAGCAAAACTGAAACAACAAAAACCCCGCTAATATTTCTTGCAAACAATACATCATGCAACATTTCAGAAATACCCTTTTCATTAAATTTAGTTTACAATGGTCCAAAGTAAATGTCTCTGTCCAAAGTTGTTATGTGTATTGAGAGTAGAGCTAAGACATGCGTCTGCTCTGAAAGGCCTGACTGAAACTACATGTTTTGAAAGTTCCGTTATTGTGGTTACGCCATGTTGCCACAAAAGTAAACCGCTGATTAAGAAAGACAATTGATAAATGGTAATGAATCTATTTAGTTAAAACAAATATAAATCTCATTAATGTGTTTACATTTGTAAGACTTTCGAAAATCTGATTTAAGACATTTTAATGCCAATTAGAGGGTTTGTACACCTTGAGGCACTTTTCAAGCACTTTCAGGGACAATTTCTCCAGTACCTTCAAAGGAAAAAAAACCCAGCACCAATTAAAAAACGCTTTGTTTTGTTGACCTTTATGACTAAAATAAAGTCGCTATCTTGCTGCTAGCACATGTGCTATTTTGAGCTGTTCCTAGCTATGATCTTTTTGTGTCAACTGGTTGCTATAAACTTACACGAATTCTACCTTTCTGCTTAAACTAGCACGCGCACCTTGGCCAAGTCACTTGTTTACAAACACAGAAAGGTCTCTATCGTGTTGGGTGATAATTGATTTCAATACGGAAGACAAAAAAGACGAAGTACTGTATGTAAATACTGTATGTATAAAAAGTAAAAGGTTTGGCCAAATTTGGACTCATTTTAATGATATTGATTGCTCAAAGGGCATTCAATCTTTCCATCTTAGAAACTGCTGATCACTGGGTTGAAGATGCGAGAGGAGCAGGATGAGTATGAGGTTACTGCATGCTGTGCAAAGCTTGTATAAGGATAGTAGAGCTTGTGTGAGAGTGGGGAGGTAAGAGCAAGTGGTTTCTGGTAAGAGTGGGTTTGAGAAAAGGGTCCGTCATGTCACCTTGGCTGTTCAATTTGTAAATGGAGGGAGTAGTCCGCGAGGTGAGTGTAAGAGCAAGGTGAGCGGGTATAGTGTGTGAGGGTGGGTTGTATGTAGCGGTAAGATCAGGCCTAATGAATTGAGCCCAACCTGACCCGGCCCGCAAGTATTGACACCGGACACTACCTGAACCGACTAAATTAATTAATTGACAGGACCGCGCCCGAAGCAAACCGGAAACGTACATTTTGATCGGGCTGCCACGGGACCATTTATCTTGATTTTGCAGGACCAGCCTGATAAAACCCGATATTTCATATTTTATTAGTGAAGAATTATGATGTAAGATTCAACATTCTTATGAAAATGTCATCGCCTGCAACTTTTAGTATAACTTCATCCTGTTGTATTTTGGGCAGAAAAATAATTTTAAAAATTTAAAGTTAAAGAAATGGAAATATTTCTGAACATGACATATGCAGTTTAACAACGAGATAAAGCTGGGACACAGACAACGAGCCCGAGACATCTTGATGCGCACTTTACGCAGAGAAAAAAAACTGCAGTCAACTAGGGCTTTTAATAGATTTGTGCAGCTCAGATAAATGAGAAGTTATATAAAATTGTTATTTCTATAGTCTGAAAATAGAAAATTTAAGGAAATGATCAAAGAGCAAAAGCACAAACGAGATCATGAATGAAGAATACAATTCTTACTTCACTCTTACCAGTGCACGTTTGCCCTTTCAGTTCACTTGTTTTTAGTTTCTTTTACTTCTCGCTGCTCCATTTTGGCAGTCAAAATAGATGCTCGTTAAATTGCAGAGGGGGAGAATAATAAATAAATGGGGTTATTTTTTTTGTTTTCCTTTAGTAATTTCAGGGGGATTTTCTAAGGCTGTCCGTCATGTTGACGGGTTCACTTCAGGTTGAAATTAAATAGCGCTATTAACCACAGCAGCGATACGTTCTTAAAAGATGGACAGAGGGACAATAAATAACAATGATGAATGGATTTTTTAAAAAATTGCAGCGGCTCACAGGGAGGAGACAAGAGGTGAGTAAAAAAAGGCTGCCACCAACTAGCCTGCAGTTCTGCAAAAGGAAAGTGATGGATAAGAAAAAAGCAGCTAGATTTGTGGATTTATAAAAACAGTGTGAGAAAGCGGTGGGTTAAAAAAAAAAAAAGCATTGCAGCAAGATTGAAGCCTGGCTCAAGCCAAAGCCTGGACTAAAGATTGACGATTCAGGCCCGACTCAACCGGGTCAGGGTTTGGGTTAAAGATCTTACTGCTGGATGCGTGTAAGTCAGCTGTTGTTTGCGGATGACACTGCAGGACTGAGTGCTTTGGTAGTGGAGTTTTATAGTGTGTGTGTGAGAGAATGAATCTTAGGATTAATGCACACAAGAGGTGTTTGAGGGGTGGTGATGTAGGTGGATTAAATATTTTGTTAAAATGGGGAAAATTGCAGAAGGTAGATGGTTTTAAGTATTTTGGTTCATATGTGGCACCAGAAGGTGGATTGGAGAAGGAAGTGAAGAAGAGGGTTGGTTGGTGAAGGCACCGGGTGACCTGAAGAAATGTTTAAATGTAGAAATAGGCAAATGGATGCAAAGCGAGAATTGTATGAAGGTGTGGTGGTACCAACAGTGATGTGTGGCTCAGAGGTGTGGGGTCTGACATTAAATTAGCGTAATAGGTTAAATGTCTTTTAAATGAGATGATGTGTGAAGTAACACGGCTGGATAGGTTAGGGCAGGGGTCGGGAACCTATGGCTCGCGAGCCAGATGTGGCTCTTTTGATGATAACATCTGGCTCGCAAATCTGGCTCGCAGATTTGGGTTTAAAAAAAATGATCGTTTGTTTAAATGCATCCATCGATTTTCTATTGATCATGTCTTGTGCAGAGTTGCAGTTGCACGAGCGATTGTCTATTTTTAATTGGATGATAATACCCTATGTTGGCCGTTACTGGGGGCAAAGGTACACGCCCCCTTTAGCGTCCATTGGCACTTGGCCGTTGGTCATTAGCTCAAAGCTAACTCTTCGACGGAGAAGATGGCGAAACGAAAAAGATGATGAATATCGTACATTTCAGGACGAATAGACCGAAGAATTTGCCTTTGTGAAGAGGTATGCCTGATTTGCAATGACAAAATTGCATCGATGAAACAGTCGAATGTTAAGCGGCACTTTGACACACGCCATGCCTCCTTTGCACGATCTGCTTTTGCACAGCAATGTGCGCTGATTGTCAAGAGGAAAGGTGCTCAGCCGTTTTACGGCTTGCCTCAACAAAATACGGATTTTTTTTTAAATGAAAGGCAACGAGCATCCTGAGGTAGCGAAAACTGAGTGGCTCCTCAAGTTCTATTATCTCGTGGATATTACCGAACATCTTAACCAACTCAACGTTAAAGTGCAAGGCGTTGGAAATACAGTGTTATTCCTTCAACACGCTGTGTTTGGTTTTGAAAACAAGCTGGAGCTCTTCATCAAGGATTTTGAAACAGGTCGCTTACTACATTTCGAAAAACAGAGTTTACAGAGGCATACACAACAAGTGAGCCCACTCAAAACATCTCCACCAGCTAGCTGGCTTCACAGCCGGTCTCCTCCAGTCGTTCAAAGCGCGCTTTGGAGAATTTTGTGAGCACTGTGGTCTTATTAAGTTCACCACCCATCCAAACCAGTGTTCACTGAACACAGCCGACCTGAGTTGCATTCCTGATGTCTCCCTGGTAGATTTTGAAGCAGAAGTGGCTGACCTGAAGGCCTCAGAGATGAGGATGAGCAAGTTCAAATCACTGAATGAAGAATTGGAAAGAATTGCACGACAGAAAGCGGAGTTCGCGAGCAAGCACATGAGGACAGGGAAATTGACAAACTTCAACCCAAAGACGAGCTGATTCTCAAAGCTTGGAACGCACTTCCAGTCACATACCACACACTGAGGCGTGTGAGTATTGGTGTATTGACTGTTTGGATCGACGTATTCATGTGAGCAGTCATTTTCACATCTCAAAAACATCAAGTCCAACCTACGATCACGTTTAACGGATGAAGGCCTCAATGCCTGCATGAAGCTTAAACTCACAAAGTACCAACCAGACTACAAAACCATCAGCAAATCCATGCAGCATCAGAAGACGCATTAATGGTGAGTATTATAACATCATTATTTAAAATAATAAATTAAGACGCTTGTTATGCTCACATTTAATTGAATTCAGTCTTAAAATATATTATAAGGCTCTCACTGAAACAAATTTCCAAAAATTGTGCTTTTATGGCTCTCTGAGTCAAAAAGGTTCCCGACCCCTGGGTTAGGGAATGAGGAAGCATGGAAAAGAAATGGTGTGGCGATAGAGCTTGCTGGGAGGGTTGGTAAAACGTTCTGATATGGTTTTGACATATGGGAAAGATGGATAAAGGACATTTGACTAAAATAGTATGTCGTGAAGGAGTGTTGGGAAATAGAATGAGAGGAAAGCCCAAATATAATCGGATGGATGGAGTGAAATGTGTTCTGGATGTGGAGTCAGTTAATTTAATGGATGCAAGAGAGTGTGATAGAAATGGATGTGAATGGAGAAGGATAGTTAAGAATGACCTATACCAATGAATATGATGCAGAGGGGGTAAACCAGTATGCTGTCAGGCCTCTGTGCCAATAAAGGTTTGCATGGCACAGCAACTCATCCCTTGTGCTGAGGGCTTAAAGTTGGGTGATCTGTGAATATTCTAATTTATATTTCATGAGTTTTTCAGGCATCCACATGCAAAACATGAAATAATTACTAAATAATTTGGTGCATAATTTTTATTATTGTTAAAAATATATCATTAAAAAAAATAAAAAAACTCTGAGGAGCCGTTTGAGAGCTCTTCTCCGTGAGCTGAGCCGAAAGAGCCAGTTTTCTAAATAGAGCTGAACTCTTGGGTACCCGACGGGACAGTGACACTATACATGACTACGCCTTAATGACAAGCCGCCAGCGTCATTGTCTTTTAAAAAAAAAAATCAATTTAAGGCTCAGTTTAGAGTCCGGCAGCCAAAAGCCATAGCAATGACAAAACTTTCCAGCATTTTCAAGCACATCACCTAAAATTCAAGCATTTTCCTGACATTGAAAACAACATTAAAATTCAAGCATTTTCAAGGATGTTAAGATACTGTATGAACCCTGCAATGGAGGCCTTATTTTTAGAATAATGAATTCAATGCCTTCTAAGACTTTTCAAGGATCCACGGGAACCCTGCTGTGAGACTTTTTGAAAAAAGTAAAATAATAAAAATAAGCAAGGAGGGGAAAATAGTCAACAACTTCTGCTGAGTCAAACAAAAAATATCTGCATTAAAATTATGAATCTTATGATGGGTATGACAATCAAACACAAATAAAGCGTCAAATGATCCCTTAAAATACATAAATGATAAATAAGGTTTAAAAATGGACGGAAGGTCCATCACCTGGAGCCAAAGGATTATATTCTGATTGAGGCTCTACTTTCAGAGATGTGTTCACTAGATTGGTAAAATGTTTTAAATGTTAAAAAAAGAAATATAGAGAAGACATCAAAATATTTAATGTGTTATGTTAATTTAAATTATTAATACACTTGAAGTTAATGTTTTGCTCTATTTTAAATTTTTTAACAAGAATACTTGCCGGATATGGCAAATGGTAGATGTATACAGTATATAAATACATAAAAATATATACACTTGAATTGACAGCAGTGTGTGATGTCAGTTATCATATCATACTGAAAAAAAAGATATAAAAATAAGATAAAGAATATTTTTGGAAAGTTATGGCCTCCACTCACCACAGCACTGGCGTCAGATACCGCAACGGTGGCGTTTTGTCGCCTCGCTGTGATGTGGTCACTGTTTTCTTGTACTTTCTCAAGAAGCTGCCGCACCGGCTTGCAGTAATTGGCCACTTTGCATTCTTTAAGGAACGCTTTCAGCTGGGGAAGAAGAAGAGGGTTGGTCACAAATGCGGCACTTGGATAATATGGAGGATCGATTATTAGGATCAACTTAAGCTGATATGCAATAGAACACGCCTTAGAAAATGCATAAATTAAGTTTAAAATGATGAATGTATTATAAGTATGAATGCTCGAGAAATAGTCATAACCTACATAGGAATATGCCAAAACTGCCTTGTTTTTCTGGCATATGTAAATAGTTAAATGGATTTATGCCAAAGTGTCTTTGCTGTCTTAACGTTTTTTGTACGCATGGAATCTCCTAAAAACTTTGCTCTAACGCTGTTAACGACTCTAGCCCAAATTACATGGAAAAGTGCATATTTTGTCTTTGGAGGTCGACACAAACAACGGCAAAAAAAAATGCAAACCCTAAAAAAACCCACTGATGAGAAAAAAAAGAACCAATTCTCCTTTAAGTTCTGATTATATTTAATGTCTGCACATGTACCACACAACTGCAACAATTTAACAAAAGAAACATACATTTAGTAATTGTTACCTGTATGATGGTGGGTAAAGCAAGCTCTGGGAAGCCTATGGAGCCTGCCTGAGTATGGAAATATTCCAGAATCAGGTCATAGAGCTGGTCAATCAATCCGTCCTACAAAAAAAATTGGGGAAACATATTTGCATTCAAGGGAGCAATGATACACATTCAAACATCTGTCAGTTAGGCCCGACGATTAACCGAAATCGATATTGCGATGTAAGTCAGTGCGATAGTGGAACCCCAAATCGCTGCATTTTTTTCAAGGATTCATAGTTTAAGTTTTTATTTGAAGATGGAGTGTTAGGCCAACGAGTAGTCACGTTTTGAGTTTTAACAGCGCCGGCCAATCAAAAGCAAGATTTAATGGCACCAGCCAAGAAAGGCGTAGCAGAGTTAGTGCACGACTTTGATAGGCTGCTGTAAGCGATCAGTCAAGCAGCTTGGCGCAAAACTGGCCACAAAAAAAAAAACGCGACAAACGCGACAGCCTGTAGTTTGAGCAGCTTGCTTCATAGAAAATGAATCAATCAAACCGAACTCTAAGGAAGTCAGAAGAGCGCAAAGAAAAGCTGATCACCAGCGGGTGCTCTGCCTGGATTTGACTGAAGCGGCGTTGGTAGGGAGAGCTAACAGCTCGGCTAAAAACTCAAACTACCAGTGCCGAACGTGGCTGGTCACCAAAGACAGATTTATTACCAAAAAACAGATGACTTGGAGCTCTACTCACGGAAAACCTCTACATTTGTGACTCTTGTATTTTAATAATCACAAAAATCCTGCAGAAGTCGCGGGGACCCGACTCTAGCTTGTAGCTTGCACGCCAGGCTCTTAATCGTTTCCTTACACTGAAACGAATAGCCCTCAAATTTTGTTGTTCGTTTGTACAATGACAATCAAGACCATTTATTCAACCGCAAGTCTTTTTCTATTTGTACATCAATAATTGATATTTTGTTAGTCGTATACTCTCTGTCTCCAAGTATGTCATCTCAAGTTATGTTTGCATGTCACTATGTGTATGTAATTTTGGTCTGAAAAATCGCAATCAGGTTGTTTTTTTTTTTTTTTTAAATTGAGCAGCCCCAGTGTCGAGTAACATAAAAAGCGATTCTCAACAAAGAATCAATAATGCGAGAGGTGTTCTATAATCCTCGTGGCAACAACAGTAACACAAAATGTTTTAGGTTTTCGAGTAGGCTGAAAATGTTCAATTCGGTGAATCCCTAAATCAGAATCATACTTCTCACTGTGGTCATAAGAGCATTATAATTAACAATAGTTTGACTATCCTGTCAGTACTAGCACAACGACTTGTATTTGAAATCAATAAGTTTTCAAGTAACACATTTTTTAATTTCATTAAAATAAACATGGAACAAATCAATTCAAGTTGGAAATCTATTAAAAACTAGTATTCCACCCTTAAAACTCACATCAAATGAAAGCTTTAAACAGTCAACTGTTCCATTTTGTATTATCAAAAAAGCATTGAAAAAAAAAAAAGTAATATTTTTTCTTTAACTTTACAGGCCCTTTTCCCAAAGTGATAATACCTTGTACGCCTTTTCCATCAAGTTGACTTTGTTCAGCTTGAGGATGACTGCAAAGTTGATGGGCTTTTTACTCATCCGTGCTGGTTTCTTGTTAAAGTCCACTTGATTAAAGATCTGCCAAAGAAAGTGTAGAAATATAAAATTAAAGACTTTAGATCAAAGAATGGCACTGTGACCCATTTAGATTTTCAGAAACATGACTGACACTTTTGGGTTCAACATTTTCACCAAATGATGTTTGTCGGGAGTTAGGTGTTTGGTTTCAGAACTTAATCCCCGTGCACACCTGGCACCAACTGCATGCTATGCCACTGGTGATCGGCATTTTGCTTTTGAAGTCAGGTGTGTGGATCCGCAGTATAAAGCGTATGAAACATGTTTTATCATTTTGTGTGCGGGGGACACAAAAGAACAGCAACTTGAATACAAATCACCTTCTGTGACGTCATTCACTGAAGTTTCCTTTAATTCGAGTCAGCTTAGGATGTAACTTTAAGGTTCTGTTGGTATTATGCATGGACTCACCCCTCATATCTTTCAGATTCAATTTGCCCCTATGTTCCTGCTCTGTGCCTTCGCTTGAAGAATGCTGGTCTGCTAGTCATCCCAAGAGCCAAGAAAAGATTTTCAGGTTCGAGAGCGATCTCTATTCGGGTCCCGGTGCTGTGGAATGATCTTCCCTCTGAGATTTGAACTGCAACTGTTTAAATCTAGGCTTAAAACATACCTATGTTCTATAGTTTATGAATAACCTCGTGATAAAGGGCTATAAAAATAAACATGACTTGACTATGTTACATGTTGACGATGTCTGTGTATAGACATCAATTTTAGCCTGGTCATCCTGGTAAGGGGATTACCTCATGTGCAGTTTCTTCTCAAGGTTCCTTCATTTTCCTCATGCTAAGGTTGAGTTTTTATTTGCCTTTATGTTGGTTTTAGATCAGGGGATGGTGTAATTATAGTCTGTGGTTTGCAATAATCTGGTCTGTGTAGCCCTTTGAGACCTCTTGTGATAAAGGGCTCAACAAATAGACATGACGTGATGCACCCAACTTGGAGCAGAGCTGAAAATGGTGCAGCTATAAATGATGCTAGGTGTGCAGGAGCACGGCGTCGTTGGCGCTTTGCGACCAAAGGCTTTGACGCCAACTACCCATACAGGTAGTGCAAGGCGTAGGCCAGAATAAGTCAACCCAAAGGATTTCCTGAGAACATTATGTTGTATGGGCCACTACTAGTTTCTACCCAGCATTTTATGATAGCAAATTGAACTAGAAATGCATATCAACCAGCTTAGATCAGATTCTGCTGGCGGCCATTCGGAGAACGTTGTCAAGTGAAGACGACATATCAAATCGCAAAGGCTAATGACCAATTATGACTATGCTTCAGAAAACAGATTGACCAAAATTAGTTGTTCATGGACTTAAAGCTTTCCAACACAGCAATGCATGACAGATATTTCAACTAATCGAAAATTCCATTAATCAAAATACTTTTGAATGTAAGGGGAACTTTCTGTGACGTAAACAATGGTCAAAGTAGGTGGTTGCTGTTAAGTTTAAATGCACCCTAAAACATATCTGGTAAAGAAGTGGTGCTTAAAACAAACCAGACTAAAAAATAAGAAAGTAGACAATGATTGTTGCAAAGCGTGACTAGATAAGAAAAACAATAAATAAAATATAAATAAAAATGAAAAAAAACAAGATCAGAAAAATATTTGCTGTATAAGCAGAGCCCAACAGTCATTTGCCCACATTATGCCCGGGTTAAGCGGAACATTCTCAAGGCTGTGAGAAAAAATTCCAGCCGGCACGCCAGCTATTCGTCTCCATGCTGTAACTTTCTGCACATGGAGCACAAGTGAATATGTGCTGTGTACGTGTTTTAAGCTATTTCTGACACCCGCTTATCATGTGTGGTTTTATGCGCCTGTGTGGTCGTTAATGCACTCAGTGTGTGCGAAGCAGAGTGGCGTCGCTGGCCGCTGCTGTCTCTATAAACAGAGGATGTGGTGGCGGTCGGAGGAAGGATTAAGGGGGAAGTGGGACTGCCCTGATACATGCACGAACAGACGCATGCACGCACACACCACTGATGCAAAACCTAAAACTTAACACCACTACACCCACCCCCTCAGAGGCAAGAACACACACAGACAGGCCACGGCAAGGGGATTCTACTGTTGCTGCTGCCGTGTTTTAATCAGTAGCAGTTCACCTTACCTTAAACAAGAGGAACAGTTGATAAAAAAAAGTAGATGCAAATGATTATGACAAATGTTTTTAACGGTATGTGTGTTACCTGCAGGGGGTACGAGACGGCTAAATGGGGCATGGTCTATGCGTGAATGTACGGGTAGGTGGGGGTGGAATAGTGCAAAGGCCGACAGGATGTGGTGTGCACAGCGTGTTCAGACCATAGTGTGAACCACAACCATGACTTTATCGCTTTTGTAAAGCTGCAACATACAATCCCCCACCACACACACACACACACACACACACACACACACACACACACACACACACACACACACACACACACGACCAAACCTAAAGGGGATGCTAGTCAATATTGACAGCAAAAACAGCACACAAATCACACACCCAAACCTCTTGATTGTGACGCACATAGTTGCCGAAAACTTGTCAGAAACAGATTTCTGCCGCTTTAAAATCCTTTTAATACATTACTCTATATAATTAGTAATTTGATGAAGCTACCATTGAAGAGATCAATACGCTATCAATTGTATTTAAAGTAGTTATTATTAAGATTCCCTGATATCATGCCAGCAGCTTATTGCAGGTGAAGTGTTGCAAGAAGTGGTGGCTATTCATAACAAAACTCTGTTACAGAGGGGTAATTATTATCTTTCCAGTTAGGTGAGTAAACAATAACCTGAGGGCAGTTTAATCGCACTGTCAAGTGTATTTGAAATATTTGAGTATGAACGCAACACCTAGGTTTTCACATGAGACAAAAAGAGTACCATCTCCACCCTACGTTCACATAAAAAAAAACATAACTGCAACCTGTACAAATACAACTCGCATAAAATATTAACTTGTCAGGTTTTACGCATTATCCATTTATGCAATGCTACAAAAAAATAATCAAGTTCTATGAAGATATAAACACTACAATAACCATTTGATCAATGTCTCCAGTGCTATCTGTCACACTGACCGTCTCTCTCTCCCGGTCCTATTTCTCTGCTGCTTCTTTAATCCTTGTATGGGTTTAGCGTATCACTTGTGTTGATGAAACTCTATCTCATTTCTAACAAATATAATAATAAATGGTTGTCATTATAATTGCTAGCATGGCAGCAAAAAAACAAGAGGTGGTGGTTAATAGTATCCATACTCAAAAGTTAAATGTCCATTTTTATTATTTTCATAATATGATCAAAGTACATGCATGGATAATACCTGCAGATGAAAATTTCCTAATTGCATGTCAGTTTTGCACAAGACAAAAATCAACCCAAACAAAAACCCTAACCAATAATGCTGAACAGTCAAAAGCATAATGTATTTGCACCTTATTTTAGCTACATGTTAGGATGACAGAAAAAAAGGTGGAAGCTGAATGAAAACTTTAGCCAAATACAACAGTACGAATAAAAAAAAAACAAAGTACAGTTGAAACTAACCTCAATAAGGAAGGGAAGAACTGGAACAAATGTGTTGGTGCTGCTTGATAGCAAGGTGAGAGCCCTGCAACAATGCATCCTGAGTGGATAGTATCTTGACGTGGGTACCAACCTGGTGAGACATAACAGTGATGAAAGTCACCACCCGCTGGAAAAAAAGCATATACAGCCCCCCAGAAAATGCACCCAAAGTTTGCTCTGCACTCAGTAAATAATCATGAAGGTAAGCAAAAAGTACCTACTTAATTGTACCGATGATAACTTGGCACAGTGGATATATGAGAGGGTGAAGGACGTCACTGGGGTGCAGGGTGCTGAGGACACGACACCAAAGACACAGACAGTGCACATACTGCCAATTGTACACTGACTGGCATGTTTCCTAAAAAGATACAAAAAGAGGCCCATCACAAAGCTCTTAAAAGCCTTACTACTCAAAACAAGGAAAAGGTTTGTGAAGAGCTTTGAGGAAATTTTTGGGGTGACCTTTAATAATACAAATGGAAAAAAAACAATAATTACTAAATATTAATACATAAATTACGGGACCCTTAACAGCTACATGCAGAATGCCTTACTCAAACTCAATGTTGGGCATTAAACTAAGTGCAAAAACGTAAATTTGGGCAAACTTGATGATTTGGTGTCAACTAAAGGCGGGATATAGATTATGTGGGTCCCCCCCAAAATGTTTTTAAGTGATGAGAAGAGACAAGTTTGTAGGCAGGGTCACAACTCTGCAATAATCTGGCATTAATCGGGATTCTTTCATACTTCAGGCAGGAGACATTCTTGACTAGTCGCCAGTCAATCACGGGATATATGGAGATGAACATTGAAACGCACTTATTCCAAGGGACAATTTCAACTTGACCATCAATCCGTAAAACATGTTTTGGGGATGTAGGATGACACCGGCGTGCCGGGAGATAGACTCACTCCATAGCGTAAACAATAGCTGGAATTGAAACCAGGACCTCTTAACTGTAAGGTCGATGTGCAGTAGAACTAGCCCGCTGTTGCCTACATACATATTGAAGATGCATGAAGTTGAAAATTTCTCAAGTTTAGCATTTTAAAGCATGATGAGTGTTTTTAATGGGGACCTTACCCCAAAAAGGGGGAAGAAAGAAAGCAACTGAGTGATTATCTTTTTATGTACCGTATTTTCCGCACTATATGGCGCACCATGTTATAAGGCGCACCTTCAATGAATGATATATTTTAAAACTTATGCCATACATAAGACGCACCCCATTATAAGGCGCTATAAGTGCATGCTGGTTTAAGATCAGGTAATTGTGCAATTTTGTAATTGTAATCCTGTGCAGTCCTTCGAGACATTTTTTGGGATTAAGGGCTATTTACGGTAAATAAATGTGACGACTTGACTACAGTAGAGAATGTAGTTACTTTATGCAACCTCTAGATGTTGCCACGCTCAAGGGAATGTCAACAAACCATTCAAAAAGGTCAAACTTTATTAACAAACAAGCTTTCCACAACTCCATTCACTCCCAAAATAAATAAACAGCCGTTTTATTATTTTCTCTGAGGTAAAGCATTTTCGTGACACATCTTTAACATCTTTGAACAACATCGACATCATTTTATTTTTTGTCCATTTAGTCAACACGCAAAGAAAAAAACGTCTGATACTGTTATTTTAAATGAAACGTTAGTGCAATCGCAATAAAGTGACACTCGTAATGTGCAAAAACAACGAGTGCAAAGCAATAACATAATAACTGTAAAATGTAAAACGTAAACACACAAAAGAAAAACAAAGATCACTCTATAAGCTCCTCATCGACGAATCCCTCGAATTCTTCTTCTGCTGTGTTCGAATTGACCATATCTCAGTGAATGGGCCATCCAACACGTCCGGTGTTTTTGTGCCAGCGCTGTTGCCTTCATACGTATAGTTATCGTACTGACACTTCTGCTTGCCGCTCTTTGTTGAACAACCCACTGTTCAAGTGTCTCCTCTAACTCTGGCCATCTTGCTTTATTGCCACGGAAACTTTGTTGAGTTTTCCTTACTTGGCGGAGCTTATCTTCATCCTTTCTCCACTTCCGTACCATCGATTCATTTAAGTTTAACTCTCTCGCTGCCGCTCTATTGCCGTGTTGTGCTGCGTGACTGATCGCTTTGAGTTTAAACTCGGCGTTGTACGCGTGTCTCTTAACAGGAGCCATTTTTTATACAAATGCACGTATGAAAGAGAATCTCGCTCGCTCTCTCTCTCTCTCTCTCTCGCTCTCTCTCTCTCAAACGTGACATTCTGAATAATTCTGCGTTTGTTTAAGGTAAATTGTGCTTTACATCTTCACCAGCCATAACCCTGGATTCAGACAAATACTGTATTTGTTGAATATGAATTAAGCAGTTTAATGGGGTAGCCATTTTGCCACTTAGTAAACAAATACAACACGAGCCCCGGCAACTACCAATCGTTTAATATTTCCCAGTATGCACAGCGCGAAAAATGGAGTCGGCGGCTGTTTCTCGTAGTTGCGAGACCTTGCGAATTTAATATTGAGCCATATATAAGGGGCACTGTGTTATAAGGCGCATGGTCAGCTTTTGAAAAAAAATAAGACTTTTAGGTGCGCCTTATAGTGCGGAAAATACGGTATGTACTATTAAGAACAAGGGCAGCACGGCGGGGCAGTGGTTAGCGCGTGTGCGTCACAGTTCTGAGGTCATGAGATCAAACCTACTGTGTGGAGTTTGCTTGATCTCCCTGTGATTGCGTGGGTTTCCCCCGGGCACTCCGGTTTCCTACCACATTCCAAAAACATGCATGTCAGGTCTATTGGCCGGTCCAAGTTGTCCCTAGGTATGAATGAGCGAGCGAATTGTCCCAGTGTGCCCTGCGACTGGCTGGCAACCAGTTCAGGGTGTCCCCTGCCCACTGCCCGAAGATAGCTGGGATAGGCTCCAGCACCCCCAGGACCCCCAGGACCCTACTGAGGATAAGCGGTGCAGATAATGAATGGATGGAATATATAGAACAATTTATTAAATACTGTAGTATGATAGTCAGCCTTCACAAGACTGTTTTACCAACCGTTTTCTTAATGGTCATGGCATTCCTAAGGTGGATGGCGAGTTGCCGGATGTAGATAAAGGCCTGCTGATAAGTGGCTTGTGTGTCCAGGGAGTACATCTCTGTTAGTGTGCGTTGCATGAAGTTGATCATTGGTAACGCACTGGGAGAAGTGAACTTGCAGTTTTTTACATAAGAAATGTACATTTGCTGTCAAGAAACAAAGTTATGGTTAATCCAGGTTGAAACCATGTATTACAGTCTTAATTATTATTACTTACCTTCAGAATGGGTACGAGGTAAGCATCTTTTTTATGTGTGCAGATTTTGTTGAGGGTCAGAAAAGCAAGGACCCGACTTGTCTCCTCTCCAGTACTCCATTGCTTTAGCAATTGCTGAACGATGACACGACATTTATGGATACATTCTTGGATGCATCGGCATTCTGACCAGAACTAGTCTGAATCAAATAACTGTCTAGGTTTTGGATATAAAAATATGTAAAATAGCACTGAAGTCCAATAACAGAAAACCACTAAGGTTTAGAGAGGGGGGTAGGCTTCCTCCCAATCAGCTTCAATAATGGCCTCAATCAGAATCATACCCCTGAATATTAATCAAATCATAAGGTGCCAAAGGATTCCCATGCCTCATGACCCCGTAACTCTCTACTATCAATCCTACCTTAAGAAGGAGCCGACACTGTTTGGGAAGACAAAGAAAATAAGGAACTAGTTCATTGGTGTGGCGCAGAACAGCACTGACGACTGTGGCCTCTGTTAGACAGGATAACAACTGTGGATGGAAAGCATGAATGAAAACAATAAACTTGTTAAAGCAAACAATATCAGGACCAATCATCAGTGTCAGTATAAAATACATCACAATAATGGCCACAACAAACCTGAATAACACCAGTGAGATACATCTTTATGTCCAATTGATTCTTCTTCCATTTATTACTTGTTTGTGGCAGTACCAGTCTAAAAAACGACAGCAATAAAGAAAGTCAATGACTCATTTCCTAGAGACTAGATTATAAAGATAAATTTGGAATAAGAAATTTCCATTGTACTTTTTCTGTTGCGCATCTGGCTTTAAGTTGAGCATGCGTTGAAAGGCACCAGAGAGGCTTCTGATGCAGAAGAGGACCAGGGAATTAAAAACTGCAGGAGTTGGAAACATAAACGTATTGGTAATTGTAACACTAGTCATACACCAACGACAGCAAATAAATCCATACATGTTTATTGTTTTTAATTAACAAAAATATTTTAAATAAATATGATCAACTATTTTAGGGCGGAAAATTTAGCTGTTTCCTGGGAAAGTAACGTCTTGATTTGGCGCCATCTGGTGGATCTTTTATACAGTTGTTAAAACTATTTCGTTTTGTGACGTGCAAGCACCCGTGTTAGTTGATTTGTTTGTTGTATTAGAGGGGCACGTTGCACAGAACAGTCACCACCAGGTTATATGTGCTAATTCCGGTGTATTTCTTTGAACAATGATTCCGTTTTCATGTAAAATACAACCATGTTAGCTATGTCTCATCTCATCTCATCAGCCGTACCGCTTATCCTCATTAGGGTCGCGGGGGAGGCTGGAGCCCATCCCAGCCATCTCCGGGCAGTGGGCAGGGGACACCCTGAACTGGTTGCCAGCCAATCGCAGGGCACACAGGGACAGACAACGCATTCGCTCATTCACACCTAGGGACAATTTGGACTGACCAATTCACCTGAAATGCATGTTTTTGGAACGTGGGAGGAAACCCAAGCAAGCACGGGGAGAACATACAAACTCCGCACAGGAAGTCTGGAGCTGGATATCCCAAGACAGGTTCCCATGACATGAACTGTGCCGCACAAGCGCTAACCACTGCGCCGCCGTGCTGCTTGTTAGCTATGTTATATAATGAAATTGTGAATATGCTTGATTGCTAATAAGATTTTCGAGAAGGGTTGTTCAAACCTCACATTGTGTTTGCAGTTAAAAAACGTCATATTGGAATATAATATTGTGAATGTGCTTAATTGCTGTAGAGATTGTCATGATTGTTTTCTGTTATTAGTGTCAATAAATTTGTTCAAACCAAAAAAATATCCTCCTGACTACCAGTAGTTCAAATTTGTCCTCTGTAGGGGACATTTCTAAACCTAAATATCTCTCACTCAGTGCATTCAACAACGCTAAGTCATTTTGTGCTCTATAGAGGACATTCTGTTATTTCCAATGATTCCAAATTTGTAGGGGTGGGGCTTTTTTACCTTGACTTCACCGGAGGAGAAAATGGCTTCCCTCAGTGAAAGCACTTTTTATGGGAAGAGAAGTGAAATACGTTTTATCAAACACATTTCATCTTGAAATGCTGTTGGCATTGTATTAATAGACTTTTATGAACATGTTTAAGTGTTGTTTGAGTGATTTTAAGTGCATTTGAGCCTAAGATTTAAGTTTTTAAAACATGTCCTTTGTATTTACCATTTGAAGTTATTTTGTCCAATTTGCTCTTTTATTTCTAAATATTAAAAGGTAATAGGCCTTAAGTACTGGAGACATTTTTTGGAAAATTCCATAAGCACAAATCAGTTTTACATTTTGAGAAACTCCATCAAGCCAGTCAATTACCTTGATGTTTCAGACAATGAAAAAACAGGTCACAGCGAAGACGACTACACTCCACCACACGTCAAAAATGGAAACCCTTTCCAAATGCAGCTTTGACAATCTATGTTTCTGGGCACCTCCCAAGAGTGTGGATGAAACGCATGCATCAAGCTGGCTGCAAGAGTTTTCTTTGTGTTTCCAAGATAGGGAATTTACTTTTAATGTATCATACCATATATGTAAAATCTAAATAAAAGTGCAACGATAATGGACGGAATGAAAACTTTGTCAAGTTGACTTTTTGATAACTATATTTGAACTGTTACACAATGAAGTTCTGTTTCACCTGCATTGAATACAGATTGCAAAAATCTATTTTTTGAGTAATCTAATTACATCGCAGATTGGGATATTTCCCCAAAAATGTGATTGGACATTTTATTTCCTGGTAGTCGGGAAAATTATTAAAAATATATCATAAATATATTGGTTCCTATAAATCAAAGACACAAACAAAGGAAGTTTTCATTATTTACTGTGATTTTAGTCATCCAAAAAATCTAAAAAACGTTTACTTTGGGTGGCAATTAAGTGACTAAATGTCACTTCTTTAAACCAGAATGTCAACGGTAATGTGATCACTGTGTATCACCCCAAATGTAAATGTTACCTGAACTGTCTTCCAGGATGTATTTGCACTGGGTTGCACTCGCTTTGTCACCCTTGGTCGTAGCAACTGCAGCTTTGAATGCTTGAGTGATCTCTCTGATGATGCGAGGGGACGGTTCTGCTTTTATTGAAGCTTTCCAATCTTGAATCATTTGTTCTGTGACTTTAATTAAATTGTCTGATTTCTTGGGAGATTTTGAAACCTGATTTTTCTCCTCTTCATCACTGGCCTCCTGCATACAAAAGATGATTTTGTTAGCGAGTAATATTTTTTACTTTTAAATGCTTTATGTATACACTTGTATTAGTCCCACCTCCAGCATGGATGGCAGTTGGTGGTACTTGTCTTCATCCCCATCTTCAGAGCTGTCAGTGTCATCAAAATCCAGGAGGTTTCCTTCATTTTCTTGTAGAAACTTGTAAAATTCTGGATCTTTACTTTTTAATCTCGACAGCTGTTCCTTGTGTTGGGACGCTTTACCAATCCTCACAGCATTCCTAAAGAGGGGAAACTGTAGTTTAGCTTGTAAAATTATAGATTTATATTTTAATAAATACACGTTAATAATACTTGGTGTTATCTTTCTCCTTGTTTTGTTTCTTCTGATCATTTTTAGGTGATTTGCTTTGCTTGGGGGATTCGTCTTTGGTCTGCACTTGATCGTCATCATCTGAATCAAATCCTGTCTGCAAGAACTCATCTAAAGTGAGGTCCTCTAGTTTTCTATGAGAAACAAATTGCATATTCATAAAAATAGAAGTAAACAGACATACATAGCTTTAAATATTTTCATTAAAAGAAGTGGGTAGCTTAGATATTAAGCCATACAGTATGTTGTTAGCCACAGCTAGCAAGGACCCATTATAAAGCTAACACATTTTAACTGTGCTAATACCAGTCACGTCAAACCAAAATGTTGCAGTCCAGTGTTATTAAACGACATTGGGTATGGCCATAAATCCAACATATTTAAACGTGGAAAAACAAAAGAAGGGTGAGAAAACAGCACTCACCGTTTTCCGGCCATGCTGTATCCAACATGTGATGCCGAAGCAAATTACCCAGGATGCATCGGGAGCTGTTGGTTTTGTGTTTCTTAGGTAAATACTAGCACATGTTTTGTTTTTTTTGTTAAGACTGTTTCTAACCCTTTTCTGCTTTGTTTCATAAAAATATCACAAGGCACATCGAAAATGTTTACAAATTAATTCGATGTTCTCAGGTATTGTGTTTAAAGTATGAGGGCAGCACAGCGGTACAGTGGTTGGCGTGTGTGCAGCTCAGTTCTGAGGTCATGAGATCGAACCTGTGGTTTTTAAACTGTGCACTTTATGTTAAGGGTGCATTCGCAATAATCGGAGCATGGCTTTAGGGCTAGGAACTTAGCTTGGCCTTTTGGCTGAGAGTAATTGACCCGGCTCCTAGGCTTTGTAGCGTATTATGAACTGACCGATAACGGATAATGGATAATGAATAACGCAGATAGAACAATAATCCTTAAAAAATCCCCCCCCGCCCCCACCTATGTGGAGTTTGGAGGTTCTCTCCGTGCTTACGTGGATTTCCTTCAGGCACTCCGGTTCGCTCCCACATTCCAATAACATGGATGTCAGGTCAATAGGCTGGTCCAAATTGTCCCTAGGTGTGAATAAACGGGTGCATTGTCTGTCCCTGTGTGCCCTGCGACTGGTTGGCAACTGCCCGAAGATAGCTGGGATGGGCTCCAGCACTCCCGCAACCCTACTGAGGATAAACGGTGCAGATAATGGATAGATGGATGGAAGTTCATAGTATATTCTGGGTGTAATATAGGTTATTAATTTTGTATTGAAGTTTTGCTGTAATTTGGGATTTGACTCTATTTTTAACCTGTATTTTCAAGTTTTACTATCTTTTTCTAATCTTTCTTATTCTAAAATAACAGAAATAGTACTAAAAATGAAGAAAAATATGTGCCCATGGAACTATTTTTTTTTTATAACATAAGAAAAAAAAATCGTAATAATACGCATAATTATTATTTTTACTTCATATTATTTATCTTATTATTTTAGTAGAAGAATTGTAAACATTGGTATTAAGCAAAATAGGTTAATACCTGTTTCGGTTGGTTGTTTATGCCACCCGTATGACATTAAAAAGCGATAGATTTTATCGCACACGGTAATTTTACAATATACAGATATCCGTCTCCAGAATATTGAAGACAAAAAAAACTGTGCTTCTTGAAAACTGGAAGTGGCAAACTTTTACCAAAACAGAAATCAAATGCAGTTGTTGAAGCAGTTATTTCAGGCACAAAGACATATAGTCTTGCTTCAAAATAAGGCAGTCAGACACTAATATCTTGGTCAGTCTGATGAGAAAGAACGGGCCTGCAACATTAGGAAACCAAAGTCAACTTTACAATGACCCAAGAACAGGCCAGGGACCATCAACAGTGGGGAAGGCTGTCCAGAGTTGCGTCCTCATTGGTGCCCCGACGACCCATGTGGTTAAGGTATCTGTGAACCGTTAACCATGAACAGTAATATAAGGGGAAAAGAGAAATTTTGTTGTTGTTTAAATGTGGGGTGCCAAGTTTGAGGTGCCCTTAAAAAGTTGAAAGTAGACTTTTTTTTTCTCTATTAAGTATGTGATAACAATGCCCGGTTGAATTCAAAGACCCTGTATATATTTTTATCCTGCGCACCTATCTGCTTTTATTATACTTTTATCATCGGTGTTCCAACCACAGAGTGCATAACGCTGTAGGAAAGGAGAAAAGTGACGCGTGTGTTCACGGTTTTCTTTTATTCTAGGATTCAAATGGTTAAAGTAAGAAAATGACTGTTTCAAATACAGTCCAAATGCCAACCACAAGTAACTTTCAGTTCAGAATTCAAGTCATGTCAAGTCAAGTCACATTTATTTATATAGCCCTTAATCACAAAAATGTCTCAAAGGACTGCACAGGATTACACCATCGCCTGATCTTAAACCAACATGCGGGCAAGGAAAAACTCAAAACCTCAGCGTGGGGAAAAAAGAAACCTAGAGAAGGGGCCTCACAAGTGGTAATCCCCCTTCCAGGATGATCAGGGTGGAATAGATTTAGCATTGAGGTACAGTACACAAACATAGCAAACATCAATAAAAGAGAACACTAGGTAACATGTTGAAGTTTGTCCGGAAATTGCATGACAGCAACGATGCCTCAAGCCCGCAAACCATTCCAAAAAGTCCATAACAGCAACGACGCAGCTTCCAATCTCTGCCGGCTGGACGATGCAGGCGTTGACATGCTTCAGGTCCGGACACTGGTCCGCTGACTCATCCCAAATCGTCCTTCTCCTTCATATCAACACCAGCCAGACAGTCGGAAAAAGATAGGACAATATAAAATATGAGGTGGGCATCAATCATAAGCTTTTGAATAGAAGTGTGTCTTGAGTCTAGATTTAAAAACTTCAACTGAGGTTGCAGATCTTATCTCCGGAGGCAGAGCATTCCATAGCACCGGGGCCTGGATGGAGAATGCTCTCGAGCCTGCAGACTTCTTGGCTCTCGGAGTCACAAGTAGACCGGCATTTTCAGAGCAGAGGCTCCGTGCAGGAATATAGGGGGAAATCAAATCAGAGAGATAAGAGGGTGGAAGTCCATGCAAACATTTGTATGTTAATAAGAGAACCTTAAAGTCACATCTTAAGTGGACTGGGAGCCAGTGCAGGTTGGCCAAAACAGGAGTAATATGCTCAAACTTTCTTGTCTTGGTCCAAAAGTCTTACTGCTGCATTCCGAACCAGCTGCAAACTTTTGATGCTAGACATCGGGAGACCAGAAAGCAATACATTACAGTAATCAAGCCGAGAAGTAATAAACGCATGAATTAGAACCTCTGCATCTGATTTGGACAGCTTCGAACGAATCTTCGCAATATTACGGAGGTGGTAGAAAGCTATTCTAGTAATATTTTTCACGTATGACTGAAACGACAGATTAGGATCAAATATAACACCTAGATTTTTGACCGAGTCACTATGGGTGTTGTTACATTTGTCTAGGTTCAGGGCAGTGTTTGAAATCAACTCACGACAATGAGCTGGACCAGTAATCAACATTTCATTTTTTTCTGGCTTAAGGCGCAAAAAAATTAGGTAGCATACATCATTGAATCTCAGTAAGGCAAGCCTCCAGATTTCTACAACTTAACTGTCCAGTTGTCTCCAGTGGCACATGCAGTTGAGTGTCATCTGCATAGCAATGGAAACTAATATTATGCTTGCGGATAATGTCATTAAGCGGAAGCATATGAATACTAAAAAGAAGGGGGCCAAGTAAGAGCCTTGTGGAATGCCACAGGGGACATTAGAGTGTTTAGAGGTCAGATTGCTGTAATTAACACATTGCACCCTGTTTGACTGGTAGGACCTAAACCACGAGAGTACAGTTCCTGAGATACCAATGCATTTTCGATTTTGCACCAACACGGGTAAATTCACAAACTGAACAATTTGCTACTGCCATGCAGACAGTAGCCACTTTTTTCGACTCTTGTCAAAAGATTTATGACATCCATGCTTAAATCTCGTTTGATGTAAATTGAGTGCTTTTTAAATACTTTTTATTGAACTTTGCATCATTCCAAACAAAATTGGCATGGAACGGCCAAACAACAGTACAAAGCCATTGAGTTCAATGGAACAGAAAATGCTGTTGAAATACCCGATGAAAAGAAACAAAATAAATAAAATATTACAAACAAAAATGTTATTTTGATGTGTTTGATTTAATACAAGGGTGAGATTCTTAAACATGTTACTTATCACTTGGACTTTGGGAATGTCTTTGGGAACTTAAATATTTAACAAAAAAAAAGCTGACAAAATTCCGAAAAATTGGTTTACATTTCTGGATATTTTTTTCTGCTGTACATAAAATAAGATTTGATGCATTTTCGTCGTTCTTGTTCTGTTTGATAATTGTTTTGATCTCAACCATGAGCGACGTTAAGTAGCCAATCCCCAATCTCTTCAAATGAGCCTTGCCTCCCTGCGCAAGCGCAGTACTAACATTCAAAACAGCTTCCGGACTCAGACTCACGCTGAGCATTCTTAAGGTGGCATCCCATAAACAATGAGCAGCTCTAATGTTTATTGTATCAAGTTATAGATAATATTTTGATCTTTCAAAAGTATAGTCATGTTTATATTTTAAAACAATTCAAAGCACGATTTTATTCAAAATGTGTGTCTCAACAATGTATACATTAGCAGGGACGTAACTGTACTCTACCTTAACAGACCTATTTCAGCTTCCATACATTTTTTTTAAGCTTGACGTCACACAGAACAGGCTTTTTTTCCCTTTAATGTTTCCGATGCATGAAACGAATATGGATTAATTTCCCTTTAAGTGTCTGATTTACAAACTACCCTTACTGCGGTGAACAACTGCAGACTCATCCTACATCATTTCTGGAGCGCAACGAACTGCAACTATAACCGCAACAAAGCTACCGGTAAAGAGTTATTATATTTCGTTATAATGTATTTTTGTTGCTACATTTTCCCGTGGATAATGAAAGGTCGGGATTTTAATAATTGATCATGTGTTGTCGCACAGCATTGTTTTTTTTCAAGTTGCCAATATTAGGATTAAATCGCAGATGACAGCTAAAGCATCGTAGACAGATGGACTTAAAATAAGATCGCAACCATCAATAGAGCATTTGTGTGTATAATGCACGTGACGCACGACAATAAATGGTGTTGGTTGTGACACTAGGAGAAAAACATTTCTATAGAAATGACATTTTGTTTATATAGCCTTTTGCGCCCTGGTTTTAATGGATTACGGAACATGAATGTGCAGCAAATTCTCTTCACGAGATGGTTGTAGGATTTTCCCTCCAATATGATTTGTCCCTTTTACAAATATGAAGCTTTGTTTATCCTCAGTATTTCATTTGATAAGAGCTGTGTGTTTAAATGGTGCTGCATTTTAATGCCATTATAAACCACAAATTTACATTTTCATAACCAACATTGTGGTAAAGAACTACGCTTACACACAGTGCTGTGAAGCTTGGTTGTTGGTCCGAGAGTCAAAACAAGATCGAAATCTAAGTGATATTATGTTTGACACCAAACACAATCATATTAATGATAATCTTAATAATAATCTGTCTGACAGTACCAATCAAATTATCCACTTTACTAGAGACATTTTTTGTTTTTTCCAGATCATTTTATTGAGTTTCATACTCTTCAATCTATGTCCCTGCCCTTGTGTAGGTTTCTGATCAGGGGATGCTGTATTAGTGGTCTGTGCAGGTCAGCCCTTCGAGACATTTTGTGATTAAGGGCTATACAATTAAAATTACTTGACTTGACATGTGAATATTTTTACACGGTTGAATAAAATTAATTATGCTACTTCCCTCTCTTATTCCTTTTTAGTGTAAATATTGTATTGTTTTGTACACTGCGTTATCAAGTTTGTGTTTTGGGCATTTACCAGCATTGATAACGATTTGCCCGTTCAGCCTGCAATTAATGATCAGACTCCTTTTGTCATAGCAGTCACCATGAGGCATGCAGCAGAGACAAAAAGAACAGTGATTGCTCTGGACACTTGTCATAACATCAACTGATGAACTAAGCTATTTGAGGTGGAAGACTGATGACAATGTGTATCTTAGACTGCAGTTTAAGAGGTAATGACAATCAATCTCTCAGTTGGCCAGATTGCGGCTGAGGCACGAGCCGGCGACTTCCCCACCTGGCACCATGATGGAGGGAAGCATGCAACTGCTGAACCGCGATGGCCACAGCATCTCGCACAACTCCAAGCGCCACTTCCACGACTCCTTCGTTTCCATGAACAGGATGCGACAGCGAGGGGTGCTGTGTGATATTGTGCTACACGTCTCCAACAAAGAGATCAAGGCGCACAAAGTGGTGCTGGCATCTTGCAGTCCTTATTTCCACGCCATGTTTACCAGTAAGTTTAGCACTTTGCACAACATCAGCACCGGGTTGATCTTTCTCTTTGTTATTTTTTCTTTGACTTCAATCATACAACATTATCAAAGATCAAAATTTATTGTAAAAAAATACAAGTGCAATAAACATCATGTCTGTTTCGCATCATTGTTTCCTAGCCTTTTGTCACAGGCACAGGTGGTCAGTGTCACTTTGTGTCCAACATTTTTCTCTCCAAAACAGATGCTTTTGCTGGTAAATAGCTCCAGACGTCCAACAAGCCTGATATGGTCTAACCCAGCCATAAGAGAGACAATTTGTTTATAGCATGTTGAATAAAAGAATGTAAAATGAGGAGTGAAAAAAACACTACTAATTTATTGTCCTTGTGGCATGTCTTTATGGACACAGCTCTACAGATGGTCACTTAGAAAGATCAGTGCCCCCTAAAATAAAAAAAACAAAAAACAACATACGTATCTGAGTCCCGATTCAAACCGGGTCAGTTTTCGCGACACCGGGCCTGATCCAACCGCAAGATCTGATCAGGACATTACTACTGAAAACTAAAGATGAGCCTTCAGACACTTGACACACTGAAAAAAAAAAGTTCTGGTTTAAAAAAATCTACTCAAATTATCGATTTTCTAAATATTTTCTTTTTCCACTATCAGATAATAGATAGACTAATTGTTTTTTTATTTGTCTTATTTTTCCAGATAGTAGGAAAAAATAATTATTAAAATAAAACAAGCAACATTTCTAATTTGATTTGGCCAGCAAAAAATACACTTAAAAACATACACTTAAATGTAATGCATGAAATGTGTTAAAATATGAAAATTCTGTAAAATCATTTAGTAAAATTTTGATTTTGGTCAATCTTAAAAATGTAAAATATTATATGTTCTTTGACTATGGAAGAGGTTTCAAATTCCTGCTTCATTTAGTTATTTCTTTTAACTAACACGGTGGCAATACGTTCAAAGTTAAATCAAGAGTGATTGCAATAAAATTATTATTATCATTGATGTTATGTTTCGGAGAAAACGGACTCCATTCACCTTTTTAAGGCCTTTGTCCTCTCTCTGCATGATGGAATAAGCTATGCAATGTAATGTATTAAGTATTTTTAAAATTTTAAATATTCTCATGAAGGTATTCAAAAGACTGCCACATATTTTGCAATTGAGCTTGACTTAATTGTGAGGTTTAGTCCATTGTGTCCCTTTACCATTGGCAGCCAACTGTCTCATGCTTTTTTGAGTTGTGTACACTAATTAAGTGTTATACAAAATGGATTTACGGTGACTGATAACAGCTGTTATTTCATACACTTGCACAGATGAGATGTCAGAGAGTCGCCAGACCCATGTGACGCTCCATGATATAGACCCCCAAGCACTGGAGCAGCTCATTCAGTATGCCTACACAGCGGAGATTGTGGTTGGGGAGGGTAACGTCCAGGTAAAACCGACGGACTGCATCATCAATCATTGCTGTGCTTCGGACACATCGAGGCACTGTCTTCCCACAGACGTTGCTTCCGGCAGCGAGCCTGCTGCAACTCAACGGGGTGCGGGATGCCTGCTGCAAGTTCCTCCTTAGCCAGCTGGACCCTTCCAACTGCTTGGGCATCCGAGGCTTTGCTGACACCCACTCTTGTAGTGAACTCCTCAAGTCGGCGCACAAGTATGTCTTGCAGCACTTTGTGGAGGTGTCCAAGACTGAGGAGTTTATGCTGCTGCCATTGAAACAGGTGGGTGCTGGTGCAGCAATGCATTATAATCAGCACTGTTCATTTTGCCCCTCCCACGCTTTTTAACTGCACAAAACATATCTAAGAGGAGAAAATAACGTGACCAAGAACATGAAAAAGTATGGGATCCTTAACATTTAGAAATAATACCCTATGTCTTCCTGAGCTGAATGAATCATTAACAGTCTCTATTAGTTGTTTCCCCCTGCCCAGCTGCAGTTGGCTATTTCATCTGTGATGTCAACTCAGCTGAGCAGTAAGTTATTCTGCTGAAAATGGTCATTTCCAGTCATTATTTTGAACTAAGACAAATATCTTCACAGTCTCTATGTCATTCAAATATATTCAAGCAGAATGCACTAACACAATACAAGTTTATCACACCATTTTTTTTCACTTTCCACTAATGATATATCCTTTTTTGAAGGTTTTAGTGCAAAAATGGGAACACCTTTGCTTAGATATTGTCGTTTTGCACATCTGTAAAACACACATTGCATCTTTTTATAATATCCAGATACAGGAATTAGTGTTGACAAAGGGCTGGTGCCCTCATCTGACTAGACAGCAGCTGTTCGTTGTGGCCCAACAAACCTACCCAGCCTCAGCTAAATCTGGGAACAGTGCCAGCCAGCCACTCAGACTGCAGCACTGAGGATACAAGAGTGCTAAATTACAGTAGTTTATTAGTAGTATTTTTTTAAAAAAAAAACCTTTGAGAAGGTGTGGTGGAAGCGTGCCGTTTTTCCAGGGCAGTGGGCAAGAGACACCCTGAGCCTAAACTGGTTGCCAGCCAGTCACAAGGCACTCAACGACAGTCAACTCACTCCCCCATTCACACCAAGTGACAATTTCGACTGGCCAATTTACCTGACGTTCATATTTTTAGAATGTGGGAGGCAAGTAGCACAGGCACAGGGTGAACCTGCAAACCATGCACAGGAAGGCTGTGGTAGCTGAACATGAACCTCGGACCTCCACACTCAGGGGCTCTGCGCTAACTACTCAGCTGCCGTGCCGCCCCATAGAGGAAACAACAAAAGTTAATAGCTCAATAAAACTTTTGTTAAAATGATCTCATTACAAAACATTTGGGCATTTGAAATGGTGACTTGTGTGCTAACTTTCCTATACAATGATTTTGAATTGATCTCGGTACAGTTGATGCTGTTACAGCAAAGTGTTTGTCAAACGACCAATTTACAGCACCTGGTATTTCCAGGCAGTCTCCCACCCAAGTACTAAACAGGCCCGACCCTGCTTAGCTTCCCAAGATCGGGCAATCTGAGGGTGGTATGGCCGTAAACAGGTTAGGTTTATTTAACATTGTACCGGTACTTTTTCCTTGTAGGTCCTCGATCTGATTTCCAGTGACACACTGAACGTACCATCTGAAGAAGAAGTGTACCGGGCTGTGTTGAGCTGGGTGAAACATGACATAGATGGACGTCGGCCACATGTGCCATGGGTTGGTGACATTTTGTTTCTCCTGGAATAATTTTGACCAGACTCCTGAAACTAAGTTAATTAAAACTACTGTCCTGTCAGCTGATGAAGTGCGTGCGGCTACCGCTGCTTAGGCGAGATTTCCTGATGAGCAATGTGGACACAGAGCTACTGGTGCGTCACCACTCCGAGTGCAAGGACTTGCTGATCGAAGCTCTCAAATATCACCTGATGCCTGAGCAGAGAGGCGTGCTGAGCAATAACAGGACACGGCCTCGCCGCTGCGAAGGCGCCAGTCCTGTGCTCTTTGCTGTTGGTTCGTGACATGGAAAATATCCAAATGAGGTTAAAATGACTAAAATAGTCATGTTTGAACTTTCCATGTTTGTGCATTTTTCCACCTTCATCCCAGGTGGGGGCAGCCTGTTTGCCATTCACGGAGATTGCGAAGCATATGATACCAGGACAGACCGCTGGCACATGGTGGCATCCATGTCCACACGGCGGGCCCGAGTGGGCGTAGCAGCCATTGGGAACAGACTATATGCTGTTGGCGGGTGAGTGATGACAGTGGTAAACAGACCCCCACTGTTACACCCTTCTTATTACTTAATTCTATGAGAATTTCATTGTCACAATTTGTTCAACCCATTTTGTAACAATGATAATAATGGTATACTCTATTCTATTGTGTCAAGAGAACTGTTGTCACCACACAACCGCGAGTCTATGCCCAACGACGGAAATTTTTATCAGCTGCTTTGTTTTTGGCAATTGCTCCTTTACAGTCTAATGCAAGGCTAAAAACTATTTACACTTAAAACAGTTGTAAATATCCAATAAATGTGGTTCAATGTCAAATCATTATGATGGTGATTTTTCAAAATATTTTTTATTTGGATATCAAAAGAGCATTTTGCAAATTGTTGCCATTTTATACATAAGCAAGACAAAACATAATAGCTTAAAGTCATTGTTGCCATACTTTTCTTTTACAAAAATGGTTACTTTGCTCAATTTTTCATTTAAAATGGTCTGCTGAAACCAACCCGTCTTCTCTTCCTAATAACTAACGAAGTGGAAAAAAAAACGTTTTGGTGTGACGATCAAAGAAGGTCTATTAATCTTTAATCTGGTAGCATCTGAAAGAACAATATTTTGTGATATGTTGGGTTTGCCTTTTGAAAAATGCAATGACAGAGTTCAGATCCATTTTCTCAAGTGACTTCAGTTTATGGTGTGCTCGAGTAAACTGCCTCATTTTGAGCGTGGTAGCGAAATACATAAAGACAATCATTCACACTAAAATTCAGGCTAATGTTTTTTTTTTAAATTGTCACTATTCTAGATTACATGTTTTTCAAATGTGAGAATATGAGCGCAAGTTGAGAAAAGCACAAAAACAATCATCATGAACAGATCTGAATAGGGTTTCAATAAATCCAAAACTTTCAAAAAGACCTCTGAATTACGGACATCCTCTCTTCCGAATGAAAAAAAAACTAAGGTTGTCCATTTGTCAGGTATGATGGCACCTCAGATCTGGCAACAGTGGAGTCATATGACCCCATCACTAACTCATGGCAGCCTGAGGTTTCCATGGGAACACGACGAAGCTGTCTGGGTGTGGCGGTCCTGCATGGTTTGTTGTATGCGGCTGGAGGTTATGACGGCGCTTCATGTCTCAATAGGTACACATCGACTGATAAAGTATGCAAACTGCTCCTTTTGTCTCAAGGTGTCTTTGCTTTTCTACAGTGCAGAGCGTTTTGACCCTTTGACCAGCACATGGACTTCAATTGCTGCCATGAGCACGCGCAGGAGATACGTTAGAGTCGCAACTCTTGGTAACAAAAGTTGTTTGAGATGATTTGTATTCCAAAAAAATACAAAACTGTTTATGTAAAAGAAAAAACAATCTTTTATTCATCCTCCAGATGGTAATTTGTATGCTGTTGGAGGTTACGACAGCTCCTCACATCTGGCAACAGTTGAGAAATATGATCCTCAGGTATACGTTTTGTTTTTACTGTTTTAATTTAGCTTGGTGAAAAAAATATTAATCAAGGACTGTTTCTCAATTGTTGACCAGAGCAACACATGGCTCCCCATCGCAAACATGATCAGTCGACGCAGCAGTGCTGGCGTGGCAGTCCTGGACGGCATGCTTTATGTAGCTGGAGGTAATGACGGCACCAGCTGCCTCAACTCCGTGGAAAGGTTCAACCCCAAGACCAACACGTGGGAGGGAGTGTCTCCTATGAACATCCGAAGGTATGTCTGCAGGAACCAACGACAGTAGCGAATAATGCTGATTTTTTTTTTTTGGGGGGGGGCGAATGCATTGTCGTAATCGTGCCAAGGTTTGAATGAGGATGCGTAGGGAATGTCTGTCTCTAAGTGCCCTGCGATTGACTTTTTCTTATCTCTCATGAAAGACCTGTTTGCAATAGATTACTTCACTATGGGTGTAAAGCCCTAGACAATTTAGCTGTTAAGGTTTCAGGACACACAACCTGCCTCCAGATTTCATTCCCATATTTTCCAACAGCTGCTCACTATTGTACAAGTGATGGGTTTAAGACGGGCTGTAATATTCAAATTTTATTCTTGAAATCGTAATTACTATTATTGATAAAAAGTAACATTGCCTGGTACAATTTGGGGATTTTCTTCTTCTACTTCAGTCTCCTTACATAAAGATGATCTCCCACTTGTTTTACGAGTCTGTTGTACTTGTACCATGAGACAAATATAGCTTGAGCAGACCTGCAAGGTTTTGAAATTGTTGCCGTGTTGGATTTGTGGACGTGTCAGCTAATTTGCTCACACCACTAAACGCAACACACAGACACACGCTCAAAAGACACTCTTTCGCCATTGCGTGAGTCATAGCGTGGTGGGAGCAAGTGGCGCACCATGAATAAACTATGACTGGAGAGCTTTTATTATCCAGTTGCTGTGAGGCTCAATTTACATTTTAAGTCATGTCACCCTATGCTGTTTTCTAATTTGTCTCTCAACTCAAACAAAGACCTTTAATCAAAATTGTATTTTTAATACAATAAGGATGAATCACAAAACTCTAAATATCTTCTATACTTATTAATTGGCTTGAATCAATATGAGTGGGTTTGCTTATTCATCTGAAACGATTATTCATCAGTCGTGTTTTATCATTGTTTTTATTAAAACAAATATAAATGTTTGAAGTGACTAGCTGGATATTCACCGATACGATACCATTTTACTCGCTTTAAAATATTGTACGTGCGCAATACAATGTTGTGGGCCTTACAATACACCCAAGTTTGTTTATAAAAATTTGCTGTCCAAACGACTTCCATCCAACAAAACGGCTACATACTATTATTATTATTTTTTTTTTTTAACTTTCCCTCACGGAACTGATTTCAGAAGCAAGCTTTGTATACATGAGAGAAGCTCGATGAGTGATTAGTGTTGCTGGGAATTCAACTGTTTCACCATTCAATGGTCATAGTTTTACCTATAACAATATGGTTATATTTAATGTTTTTCTTCGGAATTAAATTATTTTTCAGATTTTCCTTCAAATTATAAAACAGATTTTAGGACATAATATGTCAAAGTCAAAGGTCATGGTCCATTGACTTGACTTGACGTTCAGTCCCTGAGAAGGGTTTTGTTTGGCCAATGAGGTGATACTAATTCTTTATTGTAAGAATCGTTGTGTATTTGTTTTTACTGTTCTTCACTCCTCCTTGCACTTTATTGAATGATAGATAATTGTCATTATTATTTTCCATTAAGTTATTTTAGCCCACTCTTGCTAAAATGCAATGTTTAGGCTACTGATGTTGTTTGAATAATACCGGCTTCTTTAAATTAATGTTAATGTGATGGGGTATTTTTATACCAAGGACATTTGTTTCTCAGACTTGTTGAAAATTAAAGATTATTGACATAGCCATTAAGAAATATTTGGTTGTGTATATTGCTGTGTATTTGTTGTTTTTTGTCACAACCAAATGTTATTTAAATGAGGGTGTGGGTCAAACTGGCTGAGAGTCTCACCTTTTAGTTGATTCACGAGGGCACTGATCAACCACACTGTCTTTTTTTAACCAATTGGAGAAAAGCTCAGGCACCAGGGCTGTGTTTTTGTGACAAAATACACACCAACTAAACACAAGACAGAATACACGACAAACTACCGTAAATACTGTTATAAATGAATGACAAAATGCATAAATAAACAAATACATTGCATTTTTCATATATTTAAATATAACGTGGTTTCTTCTGTGTTAGTTTATTACACGCCATATAGTTGTAGGTATTTGTTGATTTATATATTTATTTCTACATGTGACTGTATTGGTCCTCCACTCATCAGAAAATATTGCTTTTTTATCTAATCAAATTGGACTATATTTTTAGACAGATAGATAGAAAAAGCTATCCATACCTACTTACCTACCTGCCTACCTACCTACGAGCATATTATTACACAATTGTAAAAATTAGTGGTATCAAATTAACCTAAATTACTCCATCCCTGGTCCTTGCAAACATTTAGGATACAGATGCTGCCCAACTTACGAACGAAATATGTTTTGGACGATCATTCGTAAGTTGAATTTGTTCATAAGTTTCTTCAGTGCTATATTTTGTATGTTTAAGTTTTATGTAAGTATGTTCAAGGCTGATATACCTCAATTGTATTGTACTAAAAAATAAGCATTTCATAAAATAATATGCTCTATAAAGAAAAAAAAAGTTAAGTTTAACTTACTTTTGGGAGATGCGCTTCAAGAGGTCCTCCTTTGTGGCAAAATGCGTCCGAAGAAAAGCGTTTCGACCATTTTCTCAACCGCATCAAGCTTACTTACGCCATTGCAATTTCAAAAGAAACGGCTCACCTCTTCTTTACACTTTACACCAAAAATATTGAATGGATACACGAGATATTAAACAATAGGAACATCAAAGTTCTTGGCGCGCTAGATACCGTACACGTACACTGTATGCTTACACACGAACTAGGAAGTAGAAGCCGGTTTTCTTCTTTGGGGTGGATTCTCTGTGACCTCTCACAGTGCCACACGCCCTTAGCAGCGGAAAAAGCACTACAGTAATGTCCTGTACTCGAAAAAAGGTGCACACAACACAAAATCTAACTATCCGCAATGTCCAGATATTTTTCGACATCCCGAAAAAACTTAGGGTATCTACTGTTTTACGTAAGTCAAATGGTTGTAACTAGGGGAGCTTCTGTTTTCTTTTCATGTTAGCTGTTGATTTTTGTCCATCACAGGAGTACACACGACTTAGTGGCAATGGATGGCTGGCTGTATGCCGTGGGAGGCAACGACGGCAGCTCCAGTCTGAACTCCATCGAGAAATACAACCCACGCAGCAACAAGTGGGTTGCGGCCTCCTGCATGTTTACGCGCCGCAGCAGCGTCGGTGTGGCCGTTCTGGAGCTGCTCAACTTTCCCCCGCCGTCCTCGCCAACCTTATCCGTCTCCTCCACGAGTCTTTGACACGGGGTGGTCGCTTGGCTGACCCCAGCTTCTGCTGCTGCGCCCCAGGCAGGCTCTGGGAAGAGGCGTAATTCCTCGGTCTAAGGGGAAGGTGGAGGTCAAAATGTAAAGAGCAGGAAGCAGAGGTAAGATCGAGCCTAAAAAAATTAAGCCTGACCGGACCCAAACCCGCAAGCAATTAAGCCCGACCCGGCCCGAGCCTGATGAATTGACTTGATTTGCAGGACCAGGTTCGAAGCAAACTTTTGTATTTTATTTGTGTGAGGACAGGGAGGAAGTAGAGGTGATTTATGATGACAAATTGAAGCCAGTCTTTAAATTAAACAAGACCGTAAGGTAAACCGGATTGTAAGCACCCCCAAATACAGTCCCCTGTTAAATATTTTCATTCTTAAACCGCTCGAATTGTACGACGTATGAAATTGAAACTTTCGTGTGTACGGGTATATTAATGCAATGCATTTTGAAGTGCCACTGATCAAAACCGCAAATAAATGCATGCACCCGAGTAGTGCCGGTGGGGGGTTTTGGGGTTTTTAAGGGTTATTGTTCTATCTTCGTTATTCATTATCCATTATCCGTTATCGGTCAGTTCATATTACGCTACAAAGCCTAGGAGCCGGGACACTTACTCTCAGCCAAAAGGCCAAGCTTAACTGACACTGTACAATTAGACTAGCAGTGATGTAGATGACATGTGAAATGGCATTAGAGCATATCCCCTTATCACACTATTCTTACTTACGGGGCTACAACACAGATGGCGTAGTACATTCTGAGAGGTTAACCAATCTCTCAACGTCTCTTATGTGTCAAAAATGTATTGATTTAAAATGTATGCATACCTAAAAGCGCTTGAATAGTATTTTGTTGAAAGACTTTTTCATTGGTGAAGAAGAGGAGGGACTTCTTAACCTAGAACCCAGAATGCACTATGCAAATCAGTGTACCGGCACCGTGAGTGAAAATAGTGTGATAAGATCAAATGCCTTGTCGTATGTCATCTGGACCGTGTTTATCGAAAAAAACAATCGTTGCCCATTCATTGCTAAAATACAGCAATACAGAAATTCCTCGGTTTTCGCCATTAATGGGGACCAAACCCAACCAATTAAAGTGAAATTTTCAAAGTAGCGTCAAATTTTCATTAAAGCCCCCATGGGTTAAACTTACCTCAAGATGACGTCATCACCAACTGAAAGTACGCGACTAAAACAAAATGACAACAATAGATGGAATAATGAATACACAAAACACACAATTGCTGTTGAGTTAATGGTCTTTATTGTCATAATAAAAAAGTGGAAGGAAGTGCGAGGGCTTCTTTCAGTGCAAGAAAGCGATTTAGAGAGCGGCTGGATAGCTTCAAATTTCTGGTTTTAAGGTGCACCTGTCAGTCCAGAAAATACGGTTCATCTTTTATACTTCTTCGCCTGCAATGGTTACATTAACCGAAAATTTTCCATCATTGGCGTTTTTTATTGACGGGAACCTTTAACGCAGTCCCATCATTTTGAAAATCGGGCCATAAACAACAGCATTAAGTATCTATAGCGGCACTTTTAGAGCGAGAGGCAGAGAACGACAGTGACTTGCGGATAATACATTTTCTTGAAAGGCAGCGAGCAAGAAACTTTCTTCAAACGTTATGATTGACATTTGAGGCCAGACCAGGGTCAAAATTTGGGTCTGACTCTGGCTTAAGATCTTACCTCTGGTAGGAAGGGGAGCACTGGGTGAATGAGGCCCCTGGCTGGGCATAATGGTACTTGGATTGGTTGTGAAGATTTTCATCAAAATATGAATGAAATAGGACGGATTAGACTGATCTACTGTCCCCAAGGGAGAGGACATTTCTTGGCTGGCTCTACTCTTGACATTTAAGTTTCTTTTGAATTGTATAAAAGTATTTCAAATGTTTGAAAAGCGTTTGCACAAAGCTCACTTATTTTGCCACAACCCTAAATTGTGGCGCTTGCGTTCTTATTATAATCGCTAGATAAAATTAGAATGTTGCTAATTGGCTGGTTCTAACAAATTGCATGGATATTTTACTACATCCGGCTGTGGCATCAACTCTTAAAGCTGGGGAGTCAAAATGAGGTAGTGCTGCTAATGTCGCGGTAGGTGGCAGTAACATGCAATGTTATTCTCCACCCTAACTTCGAGACCGCATGGATGCCTTTGCATTTACATAGGTTTGAAGAGAGAGACATATTTAAGTATTTATGAAAATGTTTAATAAAAAAAATAATACGCGTAATTGTATACTTTTAAGACACGGAAAGATATAAAATGCATATTTAAAGGTGTTTTAATATATATACACAGTACGATATATGCATATTTATTTGTGTGACATGTACAATGTCAGTGGCCTAAATTAGGTGTGAAAGGGGTTAGTGTGCTTGTGACTTGAGTTTTGAGCAGTTGTGTTTAGAATTATTCTTGTTTCTATGAGAAGTGGGCATTTGATTACTATCATTGGAAAAAGAGTACAATTAGCATTAAGATACATGCTAGTAAATCATAACAATATTTGTAATAGATCGCCCCTTTTACATTCTAGTGTCACATTGAGCGAAATAAGGTCCTGCCATGTTTTCTTTTTTTGTCATTATGACTAGAATTTTTTTTCATACATTTAGCATTCCGTCCTGGTAAAATAAACCCAACTTGTTTTCCTTACTGGTTCCAAGTATGGATGTGAATTGTGTATTATAATATAAAGCTAACATTTCTGCACAGTGATAAACACGCTTTGTCTTTTGGGAACTTAAATCATTGCAAAGAAATTGTAAAATCCCACATTATTATTGCAAACTTTTGTGAGGCATTGACCTTTTGTTCAAGGTTCTCAGTTTCTACCTCGTTCGAATCATCCTCTGCACATTAATAGAGAGGCCGTTAGTTTTTAGGTCCTAGGAGGAATGACCAAGGACCGCATTTGGCTTGTACAATAGATCAAGACGTTCTATAAAAATGAAGACGGTTTAATGAATTCATGTTGTTCAATGTGAAAGTGTCTGTAGCAACTTTACGTTTGTGCTTCTCTTGTTTGGTGAATGTTTATTTATTTGAACTTAATGTTTTTGAATTTTGCACTACAGTGAATGGAGCGATACAGAAAATGAAATAAAGATGTTCCAAATGGGATCTACTGCTGATTATATTATCACTTTTTACATAGTGTATTGCTGCACTGTTTACTAATAGCACATGTGCTAGCTCACATGTAGCGTCCCAACATGCTCTCCTTTCATTCCAAGCTATGTAGACAGCTGAGCGTTTTCACTTGAAACTTTCTGAAAGCACACCTCCAATGGCCAACTCGCCTGATCTAACAATTTTAAACCCCAAATCAATTTAAACAATTTTTATTTATACAGCACCTTACAGTATACAGTATAGTTACTGTAAGCCAGTTATCGGCGACTGCCAGGGACTGGTACCGGGTGGTTTTGCTATGGGGCCGCACAAAAAAAAATCTTGTTTTTTGCCTCTATCGTATTTATTAATGTATACAGGAATTTCTTCCCACCCAGTAAAAAAATACCTGAATTTTACCATAGAATATCAATATAATTAAGCAAGGATTGATCAGTCGCCAATTATTGTTGACCTTATTTGCTCAGCATTGAATGCAATGGAAATTGACAGTGAGAGCGCTGAATCCTAACTTCCTGGCCACTAGGACTGTAGGTGATAGAGGAATAGGTAATAGATTTTATCTCATCATCACACCATTTTTACTCACCCATGTTGTAAAATGTTGTAATAGAGTATTATGGGAAAGTGTTGAGCCAAAACAATGTTGTACAACGTGGTACTGTGATTAAGAATGGTGTGGTGATGAGATCAAACGTAATGCATTTTCCCATGTCATCTACAGTGCCGTGAAAAAGTATTTGCCCCTTTCCTGAATTCTGTGTTTTTTGCATATTTATCACTCACAAAGATTTCAGAACATCAAACCAATTTTAAAATTGTACAGACCACCTAAGGAAATTTAAAATGAAGTTTGAAATGTTGATTTTATTTATATTTATTAAGCCACAAAAAATCTTGGCGTATCTGGCCCTATCAATCCCGTTCTATCTGGCATGAAAATGACAAAGGATTTTACAAATGAACATGATGCAAACTGTAAAGCATGGTGGTGGCAGTGTGATGGTCTTGGGCTGATTTGTTCTCCCAGGACCAGGGCAACTTGCTGTGGTTGATTGAACAATGAATTCAGGTGTATACCAGAAGATCCTGTAGTAGAATGTCCGTCCATCTGTTTGTGCCCTCTAACTCAAGCGCTCTTGGGTCATGCAGCAGGACAGTCATCCAAACTAAATGGGTAACTCATGCTAGAAAAGGCTCCAATATAGCAGATTGGCTCAAATTTGCAAAGAAGATTCCTTGTGAAAGACTCAATACCAATTATCATAAACATTTGATTTCTGTTATTGGTGCCAAAGGTGTACCTGCTATTAGGTTCCTGTGATATTAAAATTAGTTTGCTAATCAAAAAACCTTTGTCAGTGAAAAATGTTCAAAAAACACAAAATAAGGAAGGAGGCAAATACTTTTTCACTGCACTGTTTATCCCTAGTGGTCTAGTGATTACACAGCGGGTTTGGGCTTATTATTAATGTGTTTATTGCTAATGTAATTATTAGGCCGGGCCACAAGAATATAGTCAGACATTAAACCGGTCCGTGATACAGACAAGGATGCAGACCACTGCCGTAATCAGCAATTTTTGAATATTTTAGGCTTGGAATATTTAGGTGGATTTGTAATGAAGCCAGAATATAAAACTATTTTACTTTTCAATTGCATTACAGAAACAAAATAAATGTACTGTATTACAATATTCTAATTTTCAGAGACAGTCCTGTAGACAGCAATCACATTTCTGTTCCATACATTACCATGCAGACATGAAATACAATAACTTTTTTACATCAAATTTGGAATATATCAACATGCAACGTCAACACGTGTGTGGCTTTAGCTGTGCTGCATTTTTTAATGTACAAAATTAGTTTTCTCATCTTTTCAATCAGGTTCTTGGCTCCCTCTTTTTTAACTACCTTGAATATTTGGAAATTCAATATTCAAACTCTGTTTTCAATGCTAAAGATCTATTTACAGTACTAATATAAAGCTGTGGAAAATTTGACTGCATTTGCTGTACAGTTCAGACCAGTTTGCCTCTCACCTCATCCATTTCTGTACGGAACGAACTGCTTAAAATTCACAGTGAGTGATCTTGCCTTCAAAGAAGCGTCAGGGCCTATTAAGATTCCTTAATGCCGGTCAAACGTGAGAACTTCACCACGTCGGCGTTTCCACTGGACACCTGATGTTTGGGTTCTCAGACCGAAGCTCCATTTAAGTTGGCCAAGGTGCGACTTTAGCACCGTTGCTCTCACCCGCTGGGTCTGGATAAACAACAGGGAGTGACTTTTCCGTTCAAGTTGCCACACATGGATGAAGGGAGACAGATAATTATCAATCATGTCAATTCACCCTTCACACTACTGGGAAAAAAGGATAAAAAGTGTGACACATCATGAAATAAATTCAGGAACACTGTTACTAACACTTCCTATTTATGTCAGCAACACTATTAAAAAGGTATTAGGTCTTGTCATTTACCTTCAGTGGTGTGTTCAAATCTAGAAACAAAATGTGAAATCTGTTTAACTAATTTTGAAAATGCTAAAAAAACAAACAAAAAAAACTTGCTTAACCTAAACTAAGATTCAAAAAAGATTGGATCAAGATGTTAAGCATTTTATATTGTCCAAGATGGATATCTGCCCAAAATATTTATACATAATGTGTGTGATTAGTTTTTGCTGAAGGGCAGCACAGCAGGGCAGTGGTTAGCGCATGTGCAGCACAGTTCTGAGGTCGTTGGTTCAAATCCAGCTACCGGACTTCCTGTGCGGAGTTTGTATGTTCTCCCCGTGCTTGCGTGGGTTTCCTCCGGGCACTCCGGTTTCCTCCCACATTCCAAAAAACATGCATTTCAGGTGAATTGGCCGGTCCAGATTGTCCCTAGGTGTAAATGAGCGAGTGAGTTGTCTGTCCCTGTGTGCCCTGCGACTGGCTGGCAACCAGTTCAGGGTGTCCCCTGCCCACTGCCCGTAGATAGCTGGGATGGACTCCAGCACCCCTGCGACCCTACTGAGGGTAAGCGGTACAGATAATGGATGGATGGATGGATAGTTTTAGCTGATACGAGTTTCTCAACCTTTTTAGAACATAGCCATACTTTATTATTAAAACATCTTGAGGCACACCCTACATAAAAAACATTAAAACAATACTTCACAGCACCATTTTTTTAAAGCGCAATTCACCATGTTGCCCAAATGTACAGTACAATTTTTTTTTCATAATTTATTATAAAAGTGGCTGGCTAGCTGGCTGGCTGACTGGCTGACTCGGCCTGCATTGAGTCCTTGTATTCAGCGGACAATCCGGAGCACAAGTCCAAATCTCTCCGCAACAACAAGTAAGAGGACGGTTTCAGATTTACCACCATCTTTGCTGGTTCTTGGGAACGAGCGTTTTTTTTTCCGTACAAGGAAATCTAATCAAATCGACCAGCACTGTAGCAGGAAATTTTCTTTTTGTGCTTGTAACTTCAAGACATAAGCGGTCGAAAACTCCTATAATCTTCAGCGTCTTCCACTCCCCTTTTTTCTTATCATTTATTCTCTGTGTTAAATAAATTGTGTGTTCTATTTCAATCGGCCCATTTAATTGAATCAATTTTCTTGGGATTAGTAATTCTTATCAGAACTCAAATAACTTAAAGAAATAACCTTATTAAATATTTTTATCAGTATAGGAGGAAAGATTTATGGTGGAGCACCAGCAACACCTAGAGGCAAATTCGTTTACTGATTGCAGTAAAGAATAATTGGTTTCAATTCTAACGATTTTCAAAATTAAAGCTAGAAAAATCCTTACAGCACACTAGTCTTCCTCCGTACAGTGGCTGAAAAACACTGCCCTACATAACGTCTTCAGACTACAATAGTAGAGTCAGAAATGACTCTAGCCACCTCCCACTAGGGGGATATAGCTGTGGTATATATATATATATATATATATATATATATACACAATAGTAGAGGGGTCTTACTTCGATTTGAATTTTACAAGTAAATAATTGACATTGAAGTAATGATGATCCCTATTCAATATAATCAAATTAATGATAATTTGCTGAAGAACCTTGCTTGAACTCACTAATCTAACTTTCAAAAGTTTCAAGTGGAAGTCTCTTTCCAAGTAGTCTTTATTGGAATTTATGATGAAGCCGACTGAAACTCTGGATCGAAAACCAAGATGACGTAATGTCGGAAAGCCCGGGAACATTCTGCAGGACCTTGTGCTTGTGTTAAGGAATACTGCTTGAAATGTATGAGTCACCATCTGTCTTGCATGTGTTATCAAACTCATAGTCAATTTTCCATGATGAGCTGCAAATCTGTGTGTCTGTCTGTTTGTCTGCCCCCCTGTCTGACCCACTTTGTCGCCTTCCTTCTGTATGAAAGTTATAAAGTACAAATTGTCCTCAGAAATTTTCACAAATCAACCACCTAATATGTTGTTGCAAACTTCGTATGAACTATTTGAGATGAAAATCAATCCAAAAGCATAAAGTCTTGATTATTTTAACAAACCGATCTACTGTAGGAGTACACTTGCTCCATAGATGCTAAACCGACATTTTATATTATTTTTATATTTATTTGAATTGATCAAATAAAGGAAAAATGTATTTAATCAAAGTGCTTTTCATACACAATAATGAAACTGAAAGTGATGTGATTAAAACATTGTAGTACAATGTGAACCAAAAACCCACCACTTCTTTACAAACAACACACACCCAGGCGTGTCTCAGATAATTACAATATTTTGACAAAGTTATTTATTTTCTTTTATGTAATTAAAGAAAAAAAAAATGTTGTTGTGTTGCAGGACTAAAAGAGAGACTGGGGTTACAGGGAAGCAACTGCTTTTGTTGCCTTTGGTTAAAGGACTACTTTGATTAAACTGTGATTGGTCATTAGGTCATCTACAGAATTTTGAGGGGTTCAGCAACTAAGCAGAAGAGCTTATGGAGAGGCAGACATATACCACACTTATATTTTTGGCTTTGTCAAAGAATACAAGATCACTGGAACAAATATGGTATGCTATAAAGAAAGATGTTGGATATGGGATACCCAAAACATTCAAGGTGCCCATTTGGGGAATCTAACAGAAAAAATATTGCAGACAAAAAGATAAGTACCTGGTGAAAATAATTCTGACAGCTAGCAAAAAAGTAATAACAAGACTGGTACAAACAAGAGCTCCGCACCATGGAGCGTTGGGTCTGCACTGTGGAGGAATTATTTGTAATGGTGAGAACGACATTCTGAATAAGATACAGGTGACCCAATTCATGGACACATGGATGGACTGTAAGAAGACAAAAGAAACCACTTCCGAACATTAAGACAATGAAGACTGGACTTGAGCATGGTACGTTATCCCCAACACTAAAATGTTTTTTGAACCTATGTTGTTTTCTGTTTGTTTTATGTTCACTAAAAAGAAAGAGCATGTACAAAGCAAGTTACAAAAGATGTCATACACTATGTATTTATTACAAATGAACTGAAATATATCAAGCCTTTTATTATTTTAATATTGGTGATTATGATGTTAAGCCTTCTAGTATACTTTTTTCATGCTTTAAGATTTTGAGATGGTACATTCAAGTTTGGGCCCGGCCGGGCTCAGTCTAAAAGAACAACGTGGGTCCCTCTTCCCAAGCACTGAACACCTGTGCAAGGGGCCAGATTGGTCGGGTGCGTAGAGAGCTGAATGGCAGCCAAAAGGAGGGGTCTTTGGCACACTGATCCCCGGCTACAGAAACTGGCTTTTGGTACATGGAATATCACCTCTGTGGTGGAGAAGGAGCCTGAGCTGGTATGAGAGGTCAAGAGGTCCCTGTTCGATATAGTCGGACTCACCTCCACACACAGCTTGGGCTTTGGTACCAGACCTCTCGAGAGGGGTTGGCAAAAACATGGGGAAGGGAGGTGTTTGGTGGAGAGACTATGTCTATAGACTGGCCTGGGAACTCCTCGGGGTCCTGTCGAATGAGTTGGATGAAGTGGCTGGGGACAGGGACGTCTGGGCTTCCCTGCTGAGGTTTCTGCTCCCGTGACCTGACCCCAGATAAGCGATAGATGATGTATTGACATTCGAGGTTTCGCCATAATAGGCCATAGTAAATAATTTTAAATAGTTGCAATATTTCACTTGATTTTAATGAATCTAAAATAATTGACATTTTTGTTTTTTGAATTGCATTCCAGAATATAACGATCTTATTCACAATATTCTAATTTTCCCAGACAGTCCTGTATCCCTATTCCCACCACATACAGTATATCCATTGTGAGAAAGTTCCATTGACATTATGCATATTCCAGCCCTTTACTCTAACCTTACCCATCACTACTTGCTTAAGCCCAACTCATACCCTTAACCCAAACAAATTGCAATACATTCCTAAACTCTCAAAATCAAGTCTTCACTCATGAAATTGGGTAAGGCAATGTCCTCACTTGGCCTCTAACGCTGTTGGTTAAGCACCTATTTTGTAAAAAGCCATGGTAGTCACAAATAAACTGTGTTTTAAAAATACCCAAGAAAAGCTTATCCTTACTGAAAAAAAAGACAGCCCATAGCCACAGGGAGCGGTGCCATCGGTGAGACCCCCAGCACAGATGGATGGTGATAGGCCTTGCACAATGCTTGCGGGCCTGTAAGCCATCAGGCTGAAGCAGTCTTACGAACGACCCCCTGCCTCAATGAGTGCAACGGACACAGTCATCATCTTCTTGTGATATCCACATACATAACAAAGCCCTCTGTAAACCAATTATTAAGTGATTAGATGCTCTATCTTCCTGGTTGTGTTTTAGCTTTTCTCACACTACCAATATTAAGCAGTTCTTTATGTCATTTGAGCACACATGCAGCTAAATCAATCGGCTACACTTTATTGATTCAATCAAATCTCTTTGACTTTATCTTTTAAGTTTGAGGGGCTCGTCAAAGAGTTAAGAGTACAAAAAAGTATTGGAAACTGACAACAAAGTAGACTGTTGGTGCCTTAGGCGAATCCGTTTTACAACCGGTCAAACAGGTTGGCTGCTCGTGGGCTGCAAGTGTTTGACTTTACGACTAAGATGGCTGCAGACACAGAATTAAATAGCAATACACACATAGCAGTAGCAAACCTGCATGACTGATAAGACATACCAGTGGGTATCACTTTCCCCAGAAAGGAACACATTTTCTTGTTGGGTTAACGGGTGTATTATTAATTTACAGGATTTATCACATAAGCTTCTTTGGAAGATACAGGTAGTAAATGCAAAGACATTTATCCATCCATATCCAATTTTCTCACAACGGTTGGGGTGTGTGCTTTATCCCAGTTCTTCAGACAGTAGGCAGATTATGAACATGCTAAACTGGTTTACATTACACAAAGACCGACAACCTTTTTAGTCAAGTTTATGTCTATATGTAGCACTTTAATGCATAAAAATACAACTCAAATTGATACTTAATATATACCGTAATTCCTCACTACTTTGCACTTTGTACTTAACTGCCTCATTGCATAACAATGTAAACATATTCATTCAAAATTTAATAAGAAAAGCTGCCTGTGCATGGGAAAAACGATTGTGAAGTTCTTTTTTTTTCTATTATAATCTATTATCTTTAAACCCATATCGCTGCGAGCAGGGAATAGCAGAAAGCAATTTTGTTGGGAGGTGTGAAATGCACGGTTGTTGCTGTGATCCTTTATCATCTATCCCCAGTTGACTATTTCTGAGAACAAGAGCCAAGGAGCACTCTTTTTGGTTCGGATCGCTCAAGCCTGTCTTTGTGGCATGCCAAAAATGAACTGCACGGTTTTGGCCGAGAACAATTGTCGACTATTGCTAAGAGTGGGGACTAAAGAAAGCAAGTTTATGTCTCAGATCTCGTGTTTTCCTTGTTCTTTACGTCTAAAATGAACAGCAACCACGATCCATTATTCCAGGTTGACTAATGTTTCGAGTGGGGGCCCAGGCCGCATGGATTTGCGAGACATTAATCCTGTCTTTTAGAACAAAATCTAAGTTAAACAAGACTATATAAACAGAGATAAAGAAGAACTATCGTGACTGGAAAATAAAAGAGACAGAGAAGCTCGGTCCGACGGAAGGGTACTGACGGATCGGGTTGGGCATGGGCTTAAGGTTTTATCTCTAGACTGAAGGTGGCGGACAATACCTTTTCCCACTTCCAAAAGGCTTGCTCGCTTCAGATTTGTCTGAACTTTCATAGGAAACTGCCTTAAAGATTTTTTGGGGCTTCAGGGTAGATTTCTGAGCCTAGTAACGACTCAAAGCTGAATAATAATTTGGTTAAATGCTTAAAAATGAAAGCACACCGCTGGAATCTGCGGAACCAGGTAGAAGCAATGAAAGGAAGCTGATTTTTTGGAATAATGTAATAAGTATTGACGGACAAAACAAAATTAACATGACATGATTCAGATATTTTTAGGCCGGCAGAGAAAGCCTCGCAGACACAATCATGGCCAATCACTGAAAAAAACGGTTGACGCACCAACTGGATAGCGGCTCTTGACAGCATACCCAACTTGCATCAGATGCAAATAACTCCATTTGAATACAGAGTCCTGTTGAACCACATCTGCCTCGCAACACCAGACTGCCTCAAGGATAAAACCCAATAGGAGGGTATCATATTCTAGAATCTAGCTGTTTTAAAACAATTACCTTTCTTTCAGGGTATTTCTTCTACTAGGTGAACATGAACCGGGTCAGGGGTTCTTGGAGTAAAAATAACAATATGTGTTTAACATTGAGCACATAAAATAAATGGTGGCGGGTTATTTCATGCCTGGGCATGTCGCTGATGGTTTTGATTGACACATACCATCCAGTCCGTTTGCAGTGGCCATTTTTTCCGAGTTCCGAAGCAACTGAGCCCCATTTGGCTCTTGTAAGGTGTGAAAACACACACGTCTCCCTCCGCAGGACGTCTCTTTTCTTTGTAGTTGATTTAACAGACAGGCAAGTCTCAGAAGGTGTGAACTCAGCTGATTATTCATGCACGCGCACACGTAACAGTGACGTGTAGGCGAGCCGCGCCCCTTCGAAGCAGACACATCCCTCGACTCACACGCTTCTTCAACAGTCTGCCTGGAGCTCGGCGTGCGTTACGCTACTCCGCTGGAATAATACTTATTCACCACGCTTTACTTTATCCTGTCGAGGAACTTCTGAAAAAAAGTGACAACATGGGGAGCAGCATCTCATGTGTACCTCAGCACAACTTCACTTTCTCAAGCAAAAGTTTCATCCGAAGGAACAGGTAGTTTCGAGTTTTCAGGTGTCATTTGGGGTTTTACGCCATGTGTGTCCAGGCTACATTTGACATTCCATTGCTTTGTTTTGGGGCTTGTGGTTTTAAAATGTAAGAATTCTTGTTGTACATTTTGATGTTCCTGTATAAAAAAGAGCCTAGTTGACCAGTGGCCCACTAGCTGCGTGTCAAGTTCGCCAGTGGTCCAGTTACCATTTGCTTCCTCTGCGGGTCTCTGCGATAATCTGCCAACTGTCAGTGAGTCGAGTGACCCAAAGACAAAATCGGGCTTTGAACCACGTATGGATCCCGTTGATCCGGGTCCAGTATGACGCGTCAATCGAATTTTGCTATGTCTGAGTCAATCCAACCCTCTATAACTATTTAATGTCAATAATACCTTTACTGCACCTACCAATGGCACATATGAAAACAAGTCATCAATAACAATCCCATACATTAATAATTTTATTCATTACATTTTATGCCCCCCAAATTATTTTTATATGTACAGTACACAAAGCCCATCCTCCTTGCTTCACTTATAAGTGGACAGGTTGTAATAGCTATAAGAGAATAAAGCTGAGAGTAAGAGTCCCGGCTCCTTGGCTTTGTAGCGTATTATGAACTGACCGATAACGGATAATTAACAAAGAAAATAGAACAATAACCCTTAAAAAATCCCAGCCCTCCACATTTCTTAGTTTTTGGATCCAGCGCTTTCATCATGTCCTCGAAATGAAAGTTCCTGCTTGCTCGGTTGGGACAGGCTTGCTAGCTTCTGAGTTGTTCCACCTTTTCCAAATGATCCAGCTTTTCTTGAAATGTACATCTTGAAAATGGCTTTGACAGTAAATCTGAAACCAAATCCCTTTCTTCTCCTCCTTCAACCGTTGTAGGTTGACAAAATTGAAATTAAATCAACAGAACAATATATTTCTTGTGCAGATGGCTACAGATGTAGTTTGCTAACACTTGCATGTACAATCTACCACTAGCCAATCAGTCTTCGTCCTCTTTAGGTTTAATGGCAATTGGCCCTTTAGCCAATAATAGTTGGTAAAAAGGCTGCCGTTTTCTTACGCCAAAAAGCTTTTTTAACACTTTTATTATGCTACAGGTTGTGCAGAACTTATTGTGAAGGCCTACAGGTAGATTTGGTAAATGCTTAAATACAGTATTTGATCACACATCTGGAAGCAGCGCAACCAAGAGAAAAGCAATAAAAAGAAGCTAACGAACAATTTGGAAAAATTTCAGTATTCATGGACAAAATATAATTAATATCACATGATTCAGATATTTCAAAATAGGCCTTGGACGCCCTGACGGCCGACCACTAAAGCAAAAATGTAAGAATCTCAATTTAGGAGAATCGCTTGTCATGATTTTAGTCATGCAATCAATGGTTTATCCTGTTGGTTCTTTTCAATCCCCCTGGATTATGTGTTTGGACATGCCATGCTCTGTGTGGGATTCTCACATCTGATTCTCATTAGCACCCATTCTTCTAGTTTACGTTGTGTAATGATTCAGGTTCTGGTACTCACCAACTTGCCCAGAAGCTCTAGATGTGGTTTCAGTTTGCAAACATTTACCCACAAGCACACACCCTTCCGAGATGGATCAATGACTCAAGTATGCACGTTCAATTCACAATTCCTTTTCCTGTGTGGTTAAATGTCAAAACGGGGACTCAAGGATATTTAGTGTGAATGCAGCCATTGACTTATTTTTTATACTCTGCTTATAGATTGCACCTGAGAGTATCATTCATTGTCATACTTATACTCTTAGTTGACACAAAGCCAAAGTGTACAGGAGAAGCAGCACCAGTGACCTTAAATGATTGACGCTAGTTGCTGACTTCCTGATTAGACGGACTCATTTCCCACCATGCAAACAAAGGCGCTCTGTGTTGCACATAGGCACACATGCATATATGCAGTACACAGATAAGAAGATCAACTCTAATGTCAGACTGCGCCAGCTGTGCCTAAGCTTTATCAGGGCAGTGAGGGTGCTTCTTTACAAAGATGTGACACTAATGGTAGCAGAGGAAGGCCATGCAAAACAAAGGAGATCTTTGAATGCTGATGGCATGAAAACCCAGGGGGTAAAAGTAGCCAACCTTATTACTTCAATGAGAATAAACATTCAGAGGGTGCGGACCACAAGATACAAAAATAACATGAAATTGCATGTTCACGTATAGACAACCCACTTTGTAAATCAATCAGTATCATTTGCTTATTTATTTTTGAGATGGGGTCTTAAATGAACTTTCTTTATTGGTATTTGTATTTTACCAATACATCAAGCTGAGCTTGCTGAACTCCATATAAATAAAAAGAGAAAAAGCATTTTAGCAAATTGTTTTCTGCCATTTGCAGGTTAGGGTTTTATATATATATATATATATATATATATATATATATAATGTGTGTTATACATGGGATTATGCTGTTTAAGAGTGAGAATCACATATTATTCGCAACAAATATATAAAATCTTGTTTTGTCAGATAATTTAGCCCATTTTAAATTTTTTCTTATTTTACTCATATTTTAAGTATTCTATCGATGAAATAATAAAAATAAATATTTGATGGAATGTAAAATGTATTTTTTTGTAAAATAGGGTCGCAAAACAGATAATTTAAGATTATTTTTCATATTTTACCAAAATAAAGTTGTATAAGGTTTTTTTTGTAAAACAAGCAAAAAAAACTTAAGCTGGCGAAAATCTGCATTTAAAATTTGCAAAATGTCTCATTTTTAGTATTGTCTTGGTATTTTTTTATATTTTTTGTCAAAAATTATTAGTATCATGAAATATGAATTATTTTTTTAAAGTGAGAAAAATTAAAAGATGTATTGGACTTAAATTACACGTATAATGTTTGGAGTTTTGGAGGGTCTGTAATGTTAACATAAAAGTAAAACATCTGCAAAGTACTGTAGCTCACTATCAGAGCAGAAATAAAATCCATTCTTACTACAAATACTTTTGTCGAAGTAAATTCCTAGGTTTATGAAATGAGTACCTTTTAATACCGTTATCTTACTGTCTCCAAATAATTTTTTATTCCAACCAATATAGTTAATAGTGACAATGAGGACTTTTCCTCAGGCTTTCAATCTTGGCTGTTTCTTCCAGGGACAGCACTTGATAACAGACAACGCCTATAAACAGGAAATAACATTTTGTAAGAAAATAATAAATAGCTGCGGAAAAGGGCTTAAGTTTTTCTCTTTATCTTGCAGTAGTCGTCTGTTCCGCAAGAAGAACCCTCAAGAGGGCCAGGAGAAATCCAACAGCATCATCAATATCCTATGCACTGTCACCCCCAGGAAGGTAAAAACAAAAAACGAAACGCAACAGTACAAAACAGTCCTGTAAAATCAGGCTTAATCAGGTGTATGGCTGCAGGAAATGTCCCCCAAAGACCTACAAACCATTGAGAACATCAAATGGGATCCACCGTTCCCATATGACCCGGCTAGCGGCTGGAAGAAGAGCAGCATCAATGTGAAAAATTACGGACGGCTGATTCACAGCTCCAAAGTTCGTTTCCGCTTCCTGCACTGCCAGGTGAGCGCAACTGATATCTCCTTTTGTGCTATGAAGTAAGAGGCAATATTTAGGGTAATAAAAAGTTGCTCAATAAGAATCTAAACATTGCTGCAATAATAAGCCGGAAAATTGTTAAAACCCGAGAAAGCAGGTGCAGCTTCTCAGGAAGCTTCTGTGCAGACACTAAAATATAGAAATTCAGTGATGCAACTGACAGGGTGGTTAGCTATGAATAATCAAATCCGTTCTCCTGCCTGTGTTTGGACATGCTAGCCAGAGAGGTAATTGTGAAATGTTTCAGGGAGGAAAAACCTCAAGGGAACAAGATTGCTCCTGATCCCTTGTCCTGATAGAGGACAGCTTGTGCCAAGTTGAATTCGTCAAGGCTGTGACACAACAAAAATAACAAGAAATGAGAACATCGAAATGGCATCAAATATTTCTCAAAAGCGGAGGTCAGGAAGGAAACTGTGTCTTTAGCATTGGCTAATTAACAACAGGAAACCATTCTAGAATATTACTTGTTTTGATACTCAAATGATGGATCTCACAATTATTCTCTGAAACCAAAACTTGCACAAAATTATTTGCCTGAGACCATCCGTTATTCAGCAGTTGAAGCAAAAATGGGGTTGAGGGGATTTATAAAGTAGTTGATCTCAATCTTTCTTAAAGGGACAGTGTGTAATACTTGGTGCCTCTTAGTGGTACAAAAACTTTCACTCAGTAAAAAAAAAAAAAAACATTAATTTGAATGCTAGAAAAATACATGGACTATCATACCAAAGTATGACTCTTGGACCACGTACGCCAGGCTTTTAGTGCTTAAATAAGTGATTATATATTGCTTTGATTTGAATCTCTGTGTTTCAAATTCAATAGGATGTAATGGTTTACTAATAAACAAATCTAAAATGAAATGTAACGTGTACATATAAATGTCTGCTTGTATATCTATTCATACTCTTCTGCATGCATTGCAAAGGTATCTGATTAAGACTTTTTGTCAAATCAAATCAACAAATTATTTATCCTCATGGCTCCGGCCGCTACACAATTTTTTTTTAACTGTGGCCCGGGAATCAAAACGTTTGCCCACCCCTGATCTAAATTGACACGTAATCAAAGGCAAATTACAGCAACAAGTTTTACTTGAGTTTCTCTTGATTGTTGAGCTTCTTTTGTTGTGTCTGTAGGATATACACGATTGTTACCTGGATCTTTTCCAGACACACTTACACTTTGTGTCCAACAATACCCCTGGTCTGACATATCAGGTAAGTCCTTCCGAACGCTACCCCAAAGTCAACTTTTGGAACGCCTTCATTCCTTCATTCAAATTCCTCGCTTGAATCATGACGTCAATATATTTGCGAGGTTTCATGTTCACTTGCATCAGAGGTCTGAGCTCTGCCATCATTACTTTTGACAAGCGTATCATGTCAACCGCAGAGGTGTTTGTAAACTGAGAGGATGATTATGTTTCCTCACCTGTCTACCGGAGCATGAGCACTCAATCATGAGAGCGCCTCGTGTGCTGAAGGCAAAACGCCCGTGTAGTCATAAAAAATGTACATGACTGCATTTAAAAGTCTAACCTTGATTCTACTTTTCACCCAGAGAAGATAAATCTTTACTCATTTGTCAAAACATGTTAAGAAGCATGATGTTTAAGGCAAACATCGCAGACAACTTGACTATATTTGCCAAAATTGTACCTTGTCAGATCATAGCCCTTTAATTTTATGAAATTGATTATTTCTAGTTCCTAATTTTTAAATTGCTACAGGAGGGTGACTGATATTCGTATTAACCTCCATCACAAGTACCATTATGAACATAAGGTCAAGTATTAGCCAAATACTAATACCTAGTGTCAATCCTAACCCTTCCCTCATGTAAGTGCTGTAGGAGCTAGAGCCGGAAAATGAGTCAAATTAATTAGATTAATTCGTGAAGTTGGTTGGTTGGTTGGGTATTTAATCCCTTACCCACTAGGGTTGTAGGGGCACCACTTCCTGTGCTGTGTCTTGGGCAAGTGCGGCCTGGTGACGCCAAACCCTTTCCACGGCAAAATAGTTTCGCCTGGGCATGAAGTTAGAAATCATACATTTTAAAATTTACTGAGTCGTTTATTGAGGGTTAGAATTCAGGAGTTTGATTTGAATTACTCAAAGCTGGTGGTTGGGACATTTTATCTTTTTTTTTTTTTTTAAATGATCTATAACTTTGATATAAAATTGTCTCTTGTCTAAACATTTTGCATGGGACAAATGTTTTTGATCAACAAAACTTTCTTTAAACTGAATAGTCGTATGAGTCAATTCAATATTTCATTTTTGTCACGTTGCCTGTTCCTTGTTGGGACTGAAACAAATGGCAAAAAAGACCTGCAAAACAGTCTAGCTTTTAGTCTATCACATACAATTGATAGAAAACTGTCACTCTTATTCAGTGGAAATTAGATTTTATCTGAAAATCTCGTTGATGTTTTTTGTACAGGGAACTTTGCCACTAAAAGAGCTGACTATTTGCAACCTGCAACAGAACTGCAACCACAGCCAGCCAGTTGAATACGCCTTTCAAATAAATGGTGAGCCCTGTTCAATACTTTGCTGTTATGTCTCTATTACCACAGAACTACGCATGCTGTTGTTGTCACGTAAATAATATACAATTTGCAAAGTTACGAATGAATACATTTGTGACTGCAGGATTTGATTACCGTATTTTCCGCACTATAAGGCGCACCGGGTTATAGGGCGCACCCCGAAAAAATCGTTTTTGGTCCTATTTTTGACATACATAAGACGCACCAGATTATAAGGCGCTACAATGGGAACGTCGACAAAACAGTAAGACAGTTCAGTCAAACTTATTACCCCCTTAACATTCCGAAAGCTTGCAAAGACGCAAATACGTGTCGAGAACACGTGCGGATGCAGTGTCAGTACGATGTCACTCAAATGCATCGTTCCGAATATCATTCGAAGGTTAAAGTCTTGGGATTCAAGAAATGCCAACCATTCCTTAGTTTCTGTTTTCTTTTTCGCTCGCAACTTTACTGTATATATGACAATAAACACTTGGAATTGAGTTTAATTTAAAAATAGACACTCCATTCCATCCATTATCTGCACCGCTTATCACAGAAACATCGAGTTCAGTCTGAAACAAGATACAGGGATAATATATATAGCCAGAGTAGCTCACCGAAGTCGTTGTGTTCATAATAATGTGCAGCCGTGGTCCTCTTATATCCGTGAGTTTAGTAAATCCAGTAGAATAAAATATTTACAAATACTAAATAGTAAAAAAATGCTTTCTGTATGGCGTCATCCACGTGCTATACCATCCACGTGCTATACGCATTCATCTTTTTCGGCCAATTGCAGGCTTTGTTTTGCCGTTCAAGCCAATGCCAGCCTGTAAATGATAAAAAGGATCCGCCCCTTGACCTCCGAATAACTTTAGCCAATAGTGATCGATTCAACTGATGATTGACACGTCTTTTTTGGCCAATTGCAGGCTTTGTTTTGCCGTTCAAGCCAATGCCAGCCTGTAAATGATAAAAAGGATCCTCCCCTTGACCTCTGAATAACTTTAGCCAATAGTTATCCATTCAAATGATGATTGACACATTGGTTAGCCAATGAAACGCCGGTAAATAAATCCCAGCATACACCGCGGACTACTTGGTGTTCGGGGGAAAATCTAGTCGGCGGCTGCAAGTTAGTTGCAAGACTTTGCGAATTAATTTTGTTCCATAAATAAGGCGCACTGTATTATAAGGCGCATGGTCAGCTTTTGAAAAAAATAAAGGCTTTTAGGTGCGCCTTATAGTGCGGAAAATACGGTACATGGAATTCATGCTGGAATCATGTTGGGATTCCAATGAATGAAAAGATTTAGTTCAGTTTTGCTAAAGGTCCCTTTGAAGGAAAAAATACAAATAATGGAATGTACTATGACAGTTTTACAGCTTATCTTCTGTTACCACATTCCCCTAATTCAAATGTGCAGTGACCCTCATTACCTCTACTCAACCCCAAGCTTATCTAAAACTGAGCCCCCTTTAACCTTGGTCAGGGGGCCAAAGCTGCCTTCAGAGGACTCACTTGTTAGACAACAGGTGCAGCTGTCCCACCGAGAAGCCTAGCTACCAACTTTGTCGCTGGAGCAAATCTATGCATTCCTCAAAGTCATATCACATCACTTTGGAACGTCTTATCTTCAAATTATAATTATAAAGAACGTGTATGCTTACGTTAGAGAAACAGCACAACAAAGTTAACTGGTTAAATTTTTAAAAGTTTAGGATCAATGATGAAAATATATGTTGGTCTCAAACAACGGTAGATTTCTTAATATGTCTTAAGGGTCTAATCAGTAATCACGCATGTTTGCTTTTTTGTCCATTCCAAATCATATCAACATTTACTGAAACAAACAACTTAATTTCACGGTGGATTACACTTTAAAAACACACCAAAAAAATTAACCAAACTTAAATTCGTACAAATGTATCCAACTATTTAGCTTGTTCTAAGCAAAATAACCTAGATTTATATATGTATATGTATATATATATATATATATATATATATATATATATGAGTTTTTTAAAGGGATATCTTGTATTATCTAGCTATTAATAGTGGTTAAAATACAATTGATTTTCTAATAATAAGCAAAAACTAATTATCTCATAAACAAGCATTTTAAAAAATAGTTGTAGGTCAAAGCGTGGTACCTAAGGTTTACCAAAATAATGAAACGCATTGTAAAAGGCTGGGTTTGTAGCTTGTATTGTTCCTAGTGCTTTTTAGCATTTGTCAGTTACACTACACAATACAGCAACATCTAGTGGTCAAATATTACACTGTGTTCCTTTAAACAAATCAACTGTGTGCCACAACTCAAGGTTTTTTTTCTTTCAAATAAAAATGGACTGTCATACAAAGGTACCTGATTAAAACACCAATAACACTCCTTCTGAACTAAGAAAGAGGGTACAAGTAATTACATTTCTGGCAACTGCTGTTCCAATCCATCCTTCGTTTTGATATTCCTGTTGGATCTCCAGGAGAGCCTTGTTATTTTGTAGTTTTACGTTACAGTCTGTGTTCTCTCTCTAGCCCGGAAACTTTATTTACTTTATGGGAGGCCTCCACAATGGCATGCACATGGAGGAAGTGTGACGACAGTCTGAGTCAAGTGAGGGATTTGATAGAGCCAAGAGCGTGAGACACTTCCTTAACCTCTGCTGGAAACGCAAATCCATGTCCACGGTGGCCAGGGAGCATGACAAAGCAAATAACTATTGAGAGAAGACTTCCAGGAAAAGCTAACACGGGCATTGTAATTGCTTAACAGTTCGTCACCTTTAACAACAGCCAATAACTATGCTATATCTCAATAATCACTGTGCAAGGAAAGTGTCAAGATTCAACCTTTTCTAACATAACAATCAGATTTGATATTAGAAATGTTAAAATCGCTACCAATCTATTTGCGGTTTATCTCTGGTATGTGCGCAGCCGATAAAGAGAAAGTCTTTCTCATTCCTTGTGGGCTCTCCGTGTGTGGGAGGACAAGACCGCAAAGATTTGAAATTCTTATAGGGATGTTCAGCAAAGCTTTGACGCGTGGTCTTGCACACATGTTAGCAGTTATTGCATTCTAGACACAACAATGGGTGCGAGGTGAAAACTCCCTGAGTAAGCCGAAAGATATCTCTGTAATGAAGCGTCTTTGTTCCTTTCAGGTGTCAGTCTTAACCCTATCATTGTCTACTGTACTAACCAAGACGAAATGGACCGGTGGTTCGGTCTTCTTAAAGAAAACATTGAAGCCAATGGCGGCAATGCCATTGCGCCGGAAAACTACACCAGAGTCAAAGTAAGTTCTCACTAATAGCCTGAAAATGTTTTGACCTTTACGCGTTTACTAGATGAAAAGTATAATCTGTGGTTGACGAAGACTGTTTAAATAGAAATTCAGATGCACAAAAAAAGCAAAAGAGTTCTATTTGAAATGTAAGAGGTAATTCAAACTGATGAAATCATAGCTGTTGAATGTTCCTTAAAGCCGAAATTTCCTGCAATTTTAAGCTCTTTCTTTATATGTTTCTTTTCACCCATTGCTGACGTCTTTTCTTATAAAATAAAAGCCATTTTGTTTAAGACTGTTCTTACTAGGAAGTTGAACGGCTGGTTCACAAACACTACACCTCTCCCAGGAAACGCAACAGTTAGCATTCTGTGCTTGACTCACGGTGCATTGAAAATTGGAACTCTCACATATATTAAGAATATCTCAGGTGTGTGGATGTTTCTTATTTGATGCCGCTCATGTTTCACCTGAAATGTCTACCGGTACTCATTCTTAATTGGTGGACAAATTGTACTGAGTTGTGACTTTTAGCAAGTTGCCAAGTTGGTTTTTACCTTTCCCCACATCCCAATTCCATAGTTGAACATTCTTGGAAGATTTTGTGTCATTAACATGTTTTTAAAAAAATGGATGAGATAAAATTAATTTGCAACGGAATTCTAAAAAATTTTATAAAAAAGTAACAATACTTGGGCTCATATTTAGTCAAATGTTGTCTTCCTTATTGAATTCACTCAAGTAATGTACGGACTCATAAAAAATGTACAGCAATAACGTACCTTCATCTATTCCAGCACCCTAAAGGTATTGTCATTGTATAATGATGAAAAATGTTGCAGGTTTTTTAACTGAAACGCCAACCTTCAAAAAGCATTGAAACTATTGTTCTCACTCACAGTGGTATTTGTTTTTCTTGGAAGTTATATCTTTTTAATTGCTCACTGGGAGAAAAAAATCCTTTCCCAAGCCAGAATAAAACCGGATGTGTGTGAGTATTCAGTGAGTCAAGTAGGTCACTTGCAGCTCTACCCCCATTGCTGGATAGTAGGGAGCGGCCTTGACCACATATCTATTGCTATCCAATCCCTAAACACTCACAAGTATGTCATAATTTCAGGTTCGCTATTTGTTAATGTCAACCTAGGTGAAACAAAGACTCTGATTGGCTGTTGTTGTTATTTTGTGTGTTTTGGTAGCAAAACCAGGAGAATAATCCTACAGGCAGAGAAGAGCTCAGGAACTCCATAAACAAAGAGCCCATCTATGAGTGGGAGGGATCTCAACGAGACAGCCTGGGGCCCATCATTTATGTCTCCAAAGTTCGATTGCAACACTTGCCTTGTCAGGTATAACAAAAGCATATACTCCTTTTTTAACTACCTTGTGGGAAACCGTACGGGGCTACGTCGCATGTGTTCATACACAATTTTATTGACAGATAATTAGGGGAAATGAATCACAGTTTGTTAATTGTGTAACACGTGTATTACGTACATTCAAAGGCGGAGTGTTGTACACTCTTGTCTATGTTTCATTTCAATATATTTATTTAGTATTTCTTTTAAACACGATTTAATTAATATTCGGATCACTAATTGACTATACAACTTCACAGACTGGACATGTTATTAGTTATTTTAGTATAGATATAGATTAATTTAACTGCCAAATGTGAATAATTGAAGTCAAGTAAAAATTGTACACCTGACACTCTATTTTCAACATCGCCAAAACACACCTCACCACTCCCTCTCAACTTGGTTTCACTCAATGCAAGGAGATTCAACCGTCTTCTAGGAAACAAACTTCCAATCTCACCTCTTTTACTCTCAATTGTACTACAATCATACACATTCAGCACCCCAAGTCTTAGGGTGGTTGAGGGCACCCCATGACACAGAGGAGGGGATTCCCAGCCCCCCCACTGTGCTCGTTTTAGACGGATATTAAATCATACAGGAGATACAGTGGGATAAATCTTGTTTTCTGCAGCAGCACATCGATGTGAGCATATTACTCACATCGGATTACCCGTGCTGTTCCTACCCAATTTCTCCTTCTGTCTTATCCCTTATTCCTTCAATCAAAATCCCACCATAAAGTTTTCCCACCACACTCTACAGACATTTTGAATTTCTATGCACCAGCCTGTTACCTTTCCCTTTGAACAAGGGAACCACACGTGCACTACACTAGTCCTCTGGTAGTCCTCTCCGAGCACAAAACATATATTTAACAACCTGACAAGCCACACTATCACAGATTCACCACCTTTCCTGATAGGCTCTACATGCATCCATCCAACCTAGCAGTATTCCCTTTTTTTAATTGACCCAACTGCTGCTTCCACCTCTTCCCGCATAATTTGCCTCTTATTCTTCAATTCACTAAACAAATGCATCTGTCCACCATCCACAAGCACAATACAGGGTGATATGGCTTTGGTATAAAAATAGATAGAAAAAGTGTACAGTTGCATGGAACAAAATCTAAGCCTTTAAATACTTTGCAATACATTTTAGTATTACTTTGATTGTGTCAGAAACTTTTGTCTTGTTTTGTGCTCCTAAATTGCAAATATTTTGCTGCATTTACCTTGTCTCAGATTGACAGTTCGAGAGCAGAAGAGGGCTATGTTTGCCCTGTGCATTAAATTTGTTTTCTAATATAATAAAACTGCACCGTGAGCCATTATTGTGAAAAAGTATGTATTTTCATTTTTGTTTTATTTGCGCAGAAACGGCATTTGTAACCAAATTATGTTAGAGGATTAAAATATCAACAATTCTAAAGTCCCAAAAATGATGAACGAAGGCCCACATTTTAGAATCACTGCTCCTACATAGGTAAATTGTGGTTTTCTGGTATTGTTAGTGGCACATAGAAATAAAAAAACAGTGCTCATGCCACAACGTGCCAAGATTGTTTATTTATCTTTGCTTTGGGGAACTAGCGGCTGGCCCACTGATGTCTGTGAGATTTAAGGTGTGGGAAGCGAATACACTCACCTTACAGCTGGAATGTCAGCTGTTTCTGCGGACACACCCTCTTGAAGATGAGAAAATCAAACCCCACAAGTTTTAGTTGCCACACAGTTGCCAGAATTCATTTTGGTCCTCACTGTAGAATCTGAAGGGATCCAAATGGTGTTTTTTTAAAAGATTTTATTTAAAGTGGTTGAAAGGTCTCAAGGTGACCTCTGTGCTCTTTCTTTCGTTGAGTCTTATCTTGCCGCAGGCAGTTATCAGGTTTTATTAGCTTTGGAGCAAAAGAATTTGATGCGGTCAAGTCTTTTGCAACTTCAAAGCCTCAGAAAAAGAAAACATGTTTATATCTTCTAGGTCAAGAACATTCAGTCCATGAAACCATTCTTGCAGCGTTTTAGTCTGCTGTTGGAATTTTGAAGAAGTTAACACAAAATAATGCCTAATGCACACTGCCTTCATACTGGGGACCATCTGTTGCGTTTCCACTGCAGCAGGCTGCAAGCGTTCCATTTCTTCCCGACACCGCATTGGATTTTTATGAAGCAAAAGACATTAATGGAGGCAGGAGGAAGTCTGGCATCAAATGTAGAATTGTATTCGTTATCTATCAAAAGAAATCCATTTGTGAGACAAGCTAAATGTGTGGCTCGACATCAGTCGGACATGTTAAACGACAAAAAGGTGAACTAGAATACATTATGCACAAAAATGGGATACAATATGAAAATCATGCTTTCTTAATCCTTGTTGATAATATCCGCAAAGTGTATCTGTGAACAAGTAAAACATTATTGTTTACAAGGACAGTGACACAAGCATTCTATGGTGCCTCCAATATGTTCCAGATGCAGATGCATTAGGCATAAATATTAGAACTGAATGCAGATAGAGACCAAATGTTTTGGTCAGGATTAGTTTTTAATCAACACATTTTTTTTTTTTTTTACATTTTCCTTTTATACCATACCAGCAAACTTTGACATTATTATCCAAAATACACAAATACAGTACAGTCCAGATGTTGGGTACATCTTACCTTTCCTTTATTCCGCACCATTCTACGGACCTTAGCATTTAAAAGTTCAAAAATTTAGTATACCCAAGTCCAAATTAGCAATCAAGCACCCATTGAGAGAAAAAAATGGGTGTGATTGAAATCTTATGGAATTATCAAATATAAGCTTAAATACGATTTAAAGTTAAAATTTCATTTGCTCTGCTGCCTTCATATCCCAAACACATTTTTGCTGTTTTGCAATACTAATTCACATATTTCATCGTTCTTGGTAAACAACATCAAGAAAAGTTGAATACCAATAAGGAATGCTAAGTGTATCTGGTGTTTCGATCTTATCGGGTACTGGCACTTAAATTTGCTGCTGTTAATCCAGTCAAAAACAATCACTTTTTGAGTTGTCTTAAATTAGCTTGTTTATGGTTCACGGATCGCTTGACCGCATGGGTTGTCGGGCACCAATGAAGACGCAACTCTGGAAAGCTTTCCCCACTATTGACGGCTCCTGGCCGATTTTTGGGTCATGGCAAAGTTGGCACCAGTCCATTCCTTAATGGTGTTGTCTCAGTTCTTTTTCGGTCATCCGCTCCTCCTGCTGCCTTAAAGAATTATCTTGGCCAGTCCTAACTGTCTTGTGATATGACCATATCACTGAAGTTTCTGTCCATGTACAGTTGACAACAGTACTTCATAGGATCCCATGTGCCCTCTGATGGTGTTGCGCACCGTTTCGTTTGTCACATGGGTTGACTAGCTGATGCTTAGGAGTTTTCCATAGCATCGGGTCTCCATGGCATGGATTTTCTTTTAGACTTGACTTGACTGTGAGAGTCCAGTCTTGCAAGAAGAAGATGGAAGTAACCAGGACCTGCATGAGAATGATCTTTGAATTCACTGCTATGTAGTCTAGCAAGTGCAGCTGTGGTTCAGCTATCCCATCCATGATCTCTGTTTCTGACCCCTCTTCTAATATAACAGCTCCAAGATATTTCAATTTGGTGACAGGTTTTAGCCATCTGTGGTTGATGGTGATGTTTGTGGTGATACCGTGGTGATTGTTGGACAACATCTTTGTTTTTACTGTGCTGATTTCCATCCCGTGCTGGCTTGATACTTTGCCCAGGCAATTGACAATCAGTTATTTGGGATAAAAGGTTTTAGTGTAATCGTTTGTGCCCTTATTAGTTTGTGCCCCTTATTAGCGAAAGATCGGAAGCGATCAAGCTTTCATATTTAAAAAAAAAAAGGTCCTCGATTATTCAACAAGCATAGCGTATATGATGTGACCATAAAACAAGTCATGTAAATAAGATTTCAAAACATTTTTATAGGCCTTACTGAGAAAGGATAATACAGTGAAACAAGAATCAACATTGAGTGTTCATGTGAACCTGACAGTTGCTCTATTTTTGACAGCAACAAAGCGACAGACTCCTGGTTATGTACACAACAACTATTATCATCTTATCAGAAGAGAAGGACGGCCTCTTTTACAAGGTGTTTGTTACACACAAATACTACATATTTTCCACAGTACTTTATCCGCCATCCAAACACTTCTTCCTCGAAATGTGAGCACGTTTTTGACAACATTTTTTATGGTTCCTTATCTTTCAGGGAAAGCTTCCACTCAACATGATCACTGTCACCACTCCTTGCCAAGACATCAAGCCTAACACCTTTATGATTGAAGGTAAATACAGACAATACAGGGCAATAAACATGGCTGAGAGTGGGAAAATCTATGAACACATTAAATACCTTGTGCAAATGAATTACTCAGGGAAAAACAACAACAATTAAATAAAGAAACAAGTAATTTACTTATTTTTATTTTTCCTTTGAGGATCAGAACTGCACCTTAAAAAGAAAATCTTATCATTGGAAGAAAATGTTGCATATTTGGAGTGCTATTTTATCCCATTTAAATCTTATTTTTCTAGTTTAAATGTATGCTTAAATGAAATTGTCTTGTCTAGTGGTGGTGGATAATTTTACTCATTGTAGGGTTTTTTTTTTCTAGAAAAATGACATTTTTTTCGTTGCAGAATCCAGAAATATATATTATAAAAAGACTACTATATACCTAAAATGTTCTGCCAATAGGGTGAGATTTTATTTTTTGCACTGTGTGTTTTACTTTTTGCACTTTCAACAAGTGGTTTGTTTAAAAGGAAGTCTAGTCTCAGCTTTTCTGTACAATGACCAAAGGAAGGACCAAATAATAAGTTAAAACTTTAGTATACACTCCAAGTAAGGCGAGAGGACATCAATGGATTTTGAACTTGCACGTAGGACCGAGAGTAGTACTTTCAGATAAGAAAATTCCATCCTTTACTAAAGCTCTCAGAGCCCGCTCTTTTTATTAAATCTTCAAGTTTACAAAAGACAGATCAGCCCTAAAGGGTGTGGAAAATCAAAGACTATCAACATGATTAGCCGATAGCGACTATGATGCAATAGTCGAAACAACAAGTCCAAATAAGGATCTGGAGTCACCTGAAATCTCCCTTGCACTTGTCCAATCGTTACAAACATATCACGGCCACTTATCAAAACACCTTATCTCTCTTATTTCATGCAATATTAAATTAGCAGTCAAATCCAGACATTTTGCTCCATCTTGGTGTAAATATTTTACCATGAACCCTCCTCTGCAAATGACATCACACTTTCCGAGTGCTGAAGTAAAGCTCATTGTGGCTCACAGGTCTTCCAGGTTTGGTAATGTGATTGAGCGTTTAGGAACAGTGTTGCTGATTTCTGTTGACAACAGGTTGCAAACTCCTTTTCCACAAGGTTGTTCATAGCATCAAATGTGCACATAACATACTGATTGCTAAGTGGATTTTTTTAAATGTTCTTGAAACAAAACTAACATCGTAAGAAGAAGCAGAACAGCTTCAAAAGTAAAACCGGACATACAAAAGCGAATCTGTTGTTTGTCTGTGTGCCTCTTTGACTGCAAAAGGTGAATAAAAAGATTTACAGCATATTTCAAAGTTGATTTCCTAATTTCTTTCTAACGATAGTGCATTATTGTGTCATGTCCAAGTGTACAGTGTTATGCATATTTTTTGCCAATTGCACATTTACAGGAATGTGCCAGCGTCACAAAGTGCAAGCCTCCATGAATGAGTTGCTTTTATCCCCATTGAATGACAATGTGACCGCAGCACATTCCACTGAACGATTGAATCGTAAGACAGGCTTTTTCTCCCCCTCTCCCTTTTCTGTTGCCAGGGAAGCTCATCAATCCCATAGTGGTCTCCTGTCTGGATAGAAGCGAGTTCTGCGACTGGATCCAACATTTCAAAGCCGCTGACGTGCCTGTTCTCAGCCCACCGCCCCCGGTCTATGACATCATCTATACGCCAACGCACAGGGAGGTAAAACCTGCCCTAACAATCACGTTGCTAACAGCTGCTGGTGCAAGCTGTGTATCTGTGTACAGTTGCTGTGTCACTCTTGAGGCTTAGGCTTTGTTAATGTTTTTTTCCAGCCTTCCTGAGTTTTGGGGTACTCTGACCTCACTAATTTCTTGTTGAACCTGACAAATGCCCTCAACTTGTGGAACTTCAATCGTTATTTGTCTATAGGGCTCAAGCTTATCCGTGGGCCTAATTAGAACAAGCACTGAAGATAGGCAACTTGATGAATGGAGTGAAATTAGTGCATGTGTAGTATGTAGTTGTTAATGTAAGAAAACCTGTTGTCGTTTAGGCACCACAGTTTAATAGGTGGAGCGGAAACAGTCAAGGCTACTCGGAGTCGCTGAAGTTCAGTCAGAGTGGACGTGGAACTCACAGCCGTCAGTTCCCTTCTCATGACGACAACCCACTCTCACCAGGATACTCTGAACCTCTATGTGTAAGTTACCAACAATGTACTTCGAGAGGTACATTAACCTCAGTTTTGCACCCAATGCAAGTAACCGAAATGTGGGAATTTCGATAAAAACAACAACAAAAATTCTTGAATAATTCAAAAGGTTTTTATCCTGTCATGTAGGATTTTAGAGACATATAGGATTATCACCATATCGATACAATTTTTTAAAATTTCCAGTGATGCACTCATATTTTTAGGAAAACTTGAACATTGATTTGATAATCACTGAAAAAAAATCACTGAATGCATATATTGTACATATATAACTAGCAGTCCTCGTTTTTTGGAGTGACTGCTAACAGCTGTATGGACTTGAGTTATCCTTTGGAATGATCAAATGGTAGACTACTTTCGTTTTTGTTTAATACTGTCAATGCAGTAGAAGTAGATGCAAGGAAGTGTGAAAAATTTGCAGAAGATTTTGCAAAAAAAGTGGTTGCTGTGCAAACACAAGGTCTGTTGTTGTTTAGGGTTGCGGCCATTTTCTGCATTTTGTCCCTGGCCACTGTCTATGGTTGTTTTTCTACGTTTCCACCTTCTAAGTTTTACTCTTTGTCTTTTGCTCGATTGGTAATCCTTGCTCACTTTTTAGAAGGTTTTGTTAGACTGAAGGCAATTCCTATTGAAATGATGCGAATGGCACCTCAGTCTTTTCGAAAGACTTTGCTAAAAATGTTTTGTGAGATCATCAGTTGGCAAAGAAATAATAATCTATTTCACTTGTCAACTGGAGAACTGCAGCAACCGCTCCTCCCTTACCAAGTTAATGATTGAGCAAGGTCAAGAGTCCTGTTTCTGTGGAAAAGATTCAGGTGGTACATATCAAGAATGACAAGAAAAAAACACACCATTAAGTTGGAATGGAATCCCTTAATGAGATTTCTTTTATGCAGCAGTTGACTATTCAGCAGCAGTAGACACTAATATTTTGATTTCCACACATAAGTGTGGTTAAATTGAAGAAGCATAGCTGAAAATTTAATGGCACAATACATTAATATAAAAAAAGTTTGACTGCCTCATTGTCTACTAGAGTGGCACAATTAAAAATGAGAGCCGTAATCGGAGCATAGTGGCTGACTACCATTTCCTTCTCTTGTCTACAGTACAGTCGTCCTTCTTCTACAGAGACCTCCCATTTGGGAAGCAGGACCAGCAGCTTCTCTTCACACAAGCCGGAGCGTGACTCGCGCCCTCTTCCGCTGCGCTTTTCATCCCCGCAGAACATCTCCTACCTCCAGTCTGGAGAAAGCTCTGATTGCATGCCGCAGCTGTACAGCGTACCTTACGCTGCTCCACGTCGTGTTGAGAAAGGGCTGCTGGTCAAGGTAATAAGATGGCCTAGCGTCTAATTTTGATAAGTGCACACAATTAATCTGCTACGTCACTATAAATACACTGTGAGCAGGAAGTCAACGGAGGACATGCCAGCATATTACTGAGCGTTACAGATTTAGACATAACAATGGATGAATGAACAGAAAGAAATTGAGCATTTATACAGTGTCAAACCACTGTTTATTTCCCAACTAGCTTCTTCCTCACTGTTTCTAGCTTCTTCTTTCATTGAAATATTTAAACATGATTTATTGTTATTGACATGTGCCAAAACATTGACTTGCAGGTGATTGTGCAGCTTAATTTGTTAAGCATTTGTTTGTAAAATAAATCAAAATAGATTTCTTTAGATTAGTTGAGAATTTGCAAAAATGATAAATTTTCTACAAGAAAAATATTTGAGAATATCAGCTACATCATTGGATATTTAAAAAGCTGTTAGGACTATCAAACAAAAGTTACAAATATAATTACGGTACTATGCGTCCCGAATGACCGCCAGAGCATCTTGTCACTTGGAATCCTCATAATCACGCAAAAAGATTCCGTAGGAAAAAAACCTCAAGTGACGCCAGAACTTAAACACCTGGTGACACAGGTGACTATTTTGGTATGCATATAGTAAACTGCACATGCGCAAAGGAAACTTTCAGTGCTTGAAGCACAACCTCTGGCAATCGGGAGGGATGAAATAGAATGTCTGTTTTAAGAGCAAATGTAATTTTTTGGACATTGTGGGGGCTGCATTTTGTGGGCGGGCAGCAATTTGCCCCAGGCTATATCTGGGCACCCAAGGTTTACAGTGACTGAAGAGTTACCTCATCAATGTTGTTAGTTCAATTTTCATTGTATATGTACATTGTAAAATCGGAATGAGCATGGATGACTATGACATAAAAACTAGTTAATCGATTTGTGGGATAATCGACTAGTCAAAACAATCCTACCTCTGAGCAAAACCTGGTAATAAGAGCACAAGACCTAAAGATTACATGACCAGCAGAGTGAAAATACTCATTTTAATCTGCAACGTATCTGTCTATTCTATTTAGTCAAACAGCTGGAACCCATCTCAGACATCTCTTGGCTACTCCTTAAATGGCCCGCAGCGACACTCAGACTTGTGCGCCCCTCGCCAGCCATTGTCCCCCCTCTACGATGTTCCCTGTAGCCCGGACATATTCACCCTGGATGAAGCGAAACCAGTGGTAATTGGGTTTTTGATACGAGATACATTGTTTCACCAAAACAAGCGAATACTGTAGATGCAAATAAAAAGCATCTTTGTCCAGCATCATATAAGAGTTTATTGTTCCCTGAATTAATTGTATGTAAATTAGCTGCTAATAAATATGAAGTTTTTCAGTAAAATACAAAAGATAGGCTCTTAAAAGGAATCAAAATTGTCTGAAATTTACAGATAGTACTATATTGTATGAACTAGCTATCTCATAGACTCGTGTACAAATCCTTTCCTTTCCTGTCAACAGAAGAACTGGAACGAGTCCACGCATGTGCATCACCAGCATCAAAGCCATTGGGGTGCACCCTCGTCCTTCAAGCTCCGTACCCCTCCAATGGGCAGGCACAGCCGGAGAAGTTTGGTTCTGACCAACTCACAGGGCCGGGCTCTGGAGACAGGCGACCCTCAGACTCACGTGGAGCAGCGAGCCGAAGCCGTGTCCAGGCTCAAGCTTCTGACTGCACCCTCAAGAGGACAGGAGCAGGTGAGAAAATAGGTGCTGCACATTTCCCAGGGCACTACAGTTTCTGGAATGCTGAGGTACAACATGTTAAGGTGTCCTCATGAATGATTGATGTTTGTGCAGCATATATTTCTTGTGCAGGTGTCGTATTATCCACTGACGCAAAAGAAAGGGAATAATTGTTGTTGTTGACAATGGGAAGTGACATTCCAATTTTTTCATCTGTTGGCAGGATAACCTCAGGTCCAACTCTGGGCTCAACGCGTCAAAGATGTCTGATTACTCGTCAGGTAAAAACTGGTGGACTCTGCTCTTTCATTCGTATTCCACAAAATCAATACAATTCAGCATTGGGGACATGAAGAAAATATTATTGTAGAGATATTTTTTTTGCTAAATGTAAAAGATCAAGTGACGCAAAACCATAGGCATGATTATATCTTTATGTCAATTCCAATCAGGAAGTAGGATGCCTTGTTCACAATAAGTATGCCTATCCCAGGCAGACCCAACAAGTCTTGTTTTACGCTTGACTCCTTGCGCGTTCAAAGACCATTAATGTTGTTAAAGCTTCAAAAAATGTTTTACTAGCTGTTTGTTTTTGTTTTCTGTTATGTTCCAAATGTGTAACGTCTTTTCAACCATTTAAATTTTTTTTGTAAATGACCTTCACTTGATATAATCTATGACTATCAGGATAACATACCCAGATGTTTTGTCAAAACGTGAGAGGGAGGTGGTTGGAGTGCGAAAGTATGCTGGAATTTACTAATTAGAAATAACAATGAAAAGTTGATTTGGACGGGTATGTCTCTAAGTTCTGCTTCATAGTCCTGATAACTGATGGACAAAAGTAATACAGTGGGACCTCGCTACTTCGCAGTTCGACGTTCGTGGGTTCAGAGCTTCGCGGGCCTAAAAAATAATAATAGAATAAAATAATTAAAAGCATCTTTGAAGGGGCGTCGCTACTTCGGAGATTTTCACCTTTCGCGGGTGGTTTTGGTCCCCATTAACCGGGTCTAGAAAATAATAATAATTTAAAAAGGGGCGCTGCTACTTTGCGGATTTTCACTTTTCGCGGGTGGTTTTGGTCCCCATTAACCGCGATAACCGAGGTCCCACTGTAATCTTCATTTTGCATTTTGCGAAAACATCTCGAGGCTCTCTCTCAATCGCTTTTCTCTTAGAACAACAAAAACGGTTAATAAATACTTGTTTGGATTATTGATGAACAAATTAACTCCTATTAATAACCAACTAAGAGTTAGGTGTTGCTAGTACTTTGAACAAGTAGGAAAACATTAGAGCAAGCACAACCTAGATGAGTGATTGGAAACATTTTTGACCCAAGAGCCATAATGGCATTTTTTTTTTCTTTTTCTCATATTTTAAAACAAATTCCAGGAAAATTGCCAAAACCCCCTCTCCAGACAAAATCTATTTTTTTTGGCGAATTTAATTTCACTATGTGACGTTACATGATTTGATCAAATTTATGAAATAAGAGTAATGCCAGAGCCTGAGTCCCATATCAACAAATAACTACAGCGATTCCTTAAGATTGTTGAGGCTTGTTTTGATCCATGTTTTTTTTCCCAAACTTGTGGTTTTAAAACAAAAACCAAGTAGAGTTCTTTTGTAAAAATATCATGAAATTTGTCCTTTATAACGGTTTCAAAACAATGTGCATGCAAAGTTCTTTTGTAAAAATGTCACAAATTACTGCAAACGACAAGCATATCGTCATTTTCACTTTCGGTGTAGACTGCACTGAGCGAGAGAGAGAGAAGGAATTGCCTTGCAGCTGTGTGCAGGGATCCGCCCACCTTTACTGCTTACCCAATCAAAGTCGTTTGCCCATGTTTTTATCTCATCTCATCTCATTAGCTGTACCGCTTATCCTTATTAGGGTCGCGGGGCACTGTTTTTATTTATCAGTTTAAATGGTTTCTTATCAAACTTCTGCATTAAGTTGCTTCGGCTTTACATGGACCAAAATCAGGATGAAATCACTTGACTTTGGAACGCCACAGAGAGATGTGCAATAGTTACATTTTATTTCGGAGCCATACGTACTCATGAAAAGAGCCATATATGGCTCCCGAGCCATAGGTTCCCTACCCCTGATCTAGACAATGACCATTATATCAGCATTCAGATTTTAATCACCATCATAGACTATTAGTATTACTGTAATCCATCCATCCATCCATGATCTGCACCGCTTATCCTCAGTAGAGTCGGAGGGGGGCTGGAGCCCATCCCAGCTATCTTCGGGCAGTGAGCAGTAGACACCCTGAACTGGTTGCCAGTCACCGGGCACACGGGGACAGACACCCATTCACTTGCTCATTCACACAAATTGAACTGGCCAATTGACCTGACATGAATGTATTTGGAACGTGGGAGGAAACCTGAGTGCCCGGAGGAAACCCACGCAAGCACGGGGAGAACATGCAAACTCCACACAGGAGGGTGCGACCTAACAACTGCGCTAACCACTGCGCCGCCGTGCTGCTAATATTTTATTTAAAAAAGGTCCTTTTTCTACATAGTTTATTAAAAGCGCCACAATTATAAGAATATTTCATGTTCAGACTGATAAAAATGACTTAATTTAAATTTTTCAAAAAAGCCAAGACAAAACAAAAATGATTAAAATTGAGAATGATCTATTCTTATTTACAGTCAATTGCATCATAAAACAATTGAATTGTTAAAAACATTATTGAATGGCCTTCAATTAACACTGCTTTAAGTAGCAACAGCAATGCGTACAATGCATATGGATTTAGTTTTTTATTCCTATAAATCAAATTTCTGAGCATGCAAAAACAACTTTAAACAAATACAAACCCAGAGTTATTGGTTTTGTCTTTGGTTGACACATTGCAATGAGAACATACTTCAAGCAAGTGGCTGCATGTTTCAGTAACGCATTGGTTCGTCAGGGGGAAAAAAAATGTTGTGTGCTAGCTATGAATATATTGTTTCCCTCTCATGTCTCAAAGTTTGAGCAACATATTCTAATAAAATGCCCCCGCCCCGTTTTTAAATGTATTTTACAGATCTTCTTTCATACCTAAAACCGACAGAACCAGATGACCAAGAAATAGACTACGACAACATTTGGGAGTACGATCGCAACAGTGGAATGATTCATCGGACGCCTGAAATTCTGACACACTGGACGGGATTACAAAGTGGGGCCAGGGGCCTTGGTGCCATGGCAACAGAGCAAAGATGGTCATAAAGCAAAACAATAGGCCGCTACTTGTCTGGGCGTGTGCAAACAACGGATCTCCATCCGAGAGATGGATCATGAAAGCCAACTCGCGCAATCCATGCGCAATAGGCTTAGAGTAGCGTAGGAAGCATTAGAGTGAAGAGAAGCGGACATTGAAAGCAATGTGGTATATGTTTTAAATATGTGATTCCATGAGGAATAAACATTCCATTTTTCTGATTTCTTATATAATTTGTAATTAGTTTACATCATGGTTTAAGTTGTGGTGTAACAGTAGCATTCTGTGTGGTGTGCTGTGCTGTTTTTATACATTTATTGTCTAATGTGCTTATTTATATTTTCAAATAATAAACTATTAGATTGAATAAAATATTTACATTGTGTTTGTATTATTTCTCACAAGACAACGACACAATTTAACAATATCCTGATTATTCTGATTATCTTGGCATAAAGAACAAGTCAATACAAAAGAAAAAATATCTGCAGAATATTTTAACCCCTAAAGCAACTCAATGTAAGAAATTCAATTTGAAATCTTTACAAGTCGTAGGAAACTAAAACTAGACACCAAGTTCTCTAGAAATGCAATAGGGAGATGGTGTCAAATCTGCAGAGGGCGGGAAATGGGGGAGATATTAGGGTTCAGAGGAATGGGGGCGCCAGTAGCTGGCATTTTATTGTCTAATGCGAATAAAAACACTGCCAAATAAGCACTGTGTAGGAAGTGTGATAGCTGACTGGTTACCGCACCTGCTGCACACTTCTGAGACCAGACAAACATGGCGGCGACTAATAGGTATGAATTATGCGATGTTAAAGAAAAACAAATTTCTAGAGGTATGAATATTTACAATAAATAACATTACAATGATAGTTCATGTATTTTTGCCTATTACTCAAAGGTTTTTTTTTAAGTTTTAATGTAGCACGAGGAGGGACTAAATATTACACACACACACACACAGTACCTTAAAGTCACGATCATCCAACACTGTTCAGGAGTGTCACTTGCCATGTGTGGACATCAAGTTACATTTTGTTAGCGGTAACACAATGACTACGCCATTGCCAGTTTTTACTCATTTATTTCTAATAGAGTACTGGGGGGGGTTAAGGGTTATTGTTCTGTCTTCTTTATTCATTATCCATTATCCGTTATCGGTCAGTTCATAATACGCTGCAAAGCCTAGGAGCCGGGACTCTTACTCTCAGCCAAAAGGCCAAGCTAAGGTCCTAGCCCTAAAGCCTTGCTGCGATCATTGCGAATGATGCACCGTTCCCGGAGGTACTGCAATACCGGGCCGATGCGTGGAGTGGACAGAGCAAGCTCTCAACAACTACGGCACAAAGTACTCAGTTCAGCAACTAGGAAGCATGGAACTTATTAGATAATGATGCGTTATATTCAACAACTTATAAAACCACCCTACACTTTACGGTTTAAACTGTGTTGCCTGGTCCACATACATAGCTAACACATACGCAACAATTAACATAGGATCATCATTGTTGCATTTGGATTAATGTAGCTAAATTGATGACTAATACATGTTTATGATAACACAGTCATGCAATTGGGAGGCAAAATAGTTGTTCGAGATGACCACTAAATAATAAACTCTCATTGTGATACACCGGAGCCTCCACAGACTCCGCCTCTATCCCGGAAGTGAAACTATCCGAGCGAAAGAGAAGTGGGGAGGTGGGCGCGTACGGTGCTAGGAATCAAATGCACTGAAAAATAACAAGTAAGTGGAGCATAAGACCGCTGGGTTGTTCACATTTTTGTTTTGTTTTACTTTTGTGTGTGTGTTTAATTTAGCATTTTTCCTTCAAGCCTACCTAGGAAAATAGAGTTTTTAAAATGCTATAATATTGGGGGTTGCCTGAGCACCCCTCAAAACGGGCTGGTTATGCCCATGGCGGGAAATTAAATTCCAAATCTACTCTGAAAATACAGGCCTGAGAGGTTTGGGGTAGTTATGATTGTCATCAACTTGACATAATACACCAAATAAGTAATAAAACACATTACAGGTCAAAAAATTACAGACAGCAGCTTTACACTTTTTAGTTTTTCGTTCATCTGTCTCTGTAGACTATTAGAATAGTCCAGTCCATTGCACTCCGATGATTACTCCCGTATAAACAGACAGCAATTTCCAATCACATTGAGATCTACATTTCAATAATTAAACCGTAGGGAGACACCGAGTACCTGTACCTGGAGAGAACCAAATACATGGGCCCCAAGCTAATTTCTCGCAGTAATGCCGCAGCCGAAAAGGGACTGAAAGTTCAAAGCCAGAAAAAGCTGAATCGCCTTAATTTGATCAAGATGATTTAATACTAGGTGGAAAATAGATAACGAGAAACCAGTTTTAGGGACATAAGTATTTTTCTTGCTCTGCATTGGCAGCTGCAAGACGTTTTTCCCTAAGATGTTTTGCTCATTTCTGATTAAAAAAATGAAAATTGTGTATAAGCATCCACATGAAATATAATTTGGTATCTATGCTACATTGGAAGTGATTTGTCCACCCCTTAGTCCACGCGATTATTTTTCTTCTACTTCTCTTGTGATCATGTGCTGCTCCCTAGTGCATGCCCCGTATAGGTTTACAGTTCTCAGACGTAATTGATGGCCGAATGAAACAATAGCCCACACAGTGCAGTATTTATCCACATTTGTGAATTAGTAAATGGGTTCACCTCAGCATCTTCAGATTTATTTCCTCTGAAATGCCATCGCTATACTACATAAAAACAGGGTTGACTGTGCTGCCCTTACGAAACTGCAGGCTTACGCCAATTCATCAAAATGAGTGCTACAATGAAGGAGAAATAAAATACAGACAAAAAGAAATGTGCTTTTGCCTGCAACACAGTGTGGAGAACATGTAGCAGTAGATAAGTCACCGTCTGTACAGAATTACTTTGTTGCACATGTACGTTGTGTGTCTTAGTGTCCCTTATCTCTCTCCATTTCGTGCCAGTGATTGTAATTATGACACAATTCATTTATTGGTGCATTATTTATATGAAAATATCCTTTTAAATTCATTTGTAATCCTGCAAAGTAATCCTTATTTTAATCAAATATACCTGTAATTTGATTACTTGTTTTTATCTGTAACTATAACAGAATACAATTACATTTTTGTATCCTGATTACGTAACGCGGTTAAATTTATTCTGTCTCTTCCCAAGCCTGTATACAAAGCATATGCAGTAGTAAAATTTGTCTTGTGCGTCTATGAGCATCCAAGATGTGTGCATATGGACACATAAATCAGCTCTAGTTTTCTCTTACGTTATAGGGACAGAGTGTATTTTTTGAACCAATTGATATTGCAGTATTGTGTAGTGCCACAGAAAATAGTGCTAAAAAGCAAAAGGAAGAATACACACTTAGGAGACTCAAAGTGATCAAACCACACCATTATTCTCCCAATTTTTTTGGGCCCAGATTCAAACAAGGTTTTTGGTTTTTGGGAACCTGTAGCGAAAAATGGTGGACAATTATGTCACCTCCCTCTTTGTGAGGCTCGTGATATGTAAAATGGATGCAAACAATCTTGACTTTCGGGTATTTTTCAATAACTCATGTTTCAAATATACATCATGCATTATTTCTTATTATTCAAATCAATACTGTCTTTTTATTAGTTACTTTTTTTTACCACTAGGTGGTGCTCAATGATACACACTGTCCCTTTGGCATGTTCACCCTTTCCAATGTTAATTACTTAACCTAACTTTGTCAAAATGGGGAAAGAAATAGGTGCCAACACACTGTTTTGGGATCTCTGCAATTGAATCCGATTCAATCTATCCTTGTAGAATCCTCAAAGCTCCTCTGCACAACACCGATGAATAGCTACATTTGATTGACAGCCAACTTCAATTATTAGTTAGGAAGAGTCTCCCTTTAAAATACAGGAGGTGCATATTCTCACGTTTTACCTCTTTTGACCGAAGGCAAGAATAGTTTTCCTGTGAGGTCACGCCCATACCCCAATGTGAAGAACAGTTACTGTACTGGATGGGTCCAACAGAAGCAGTTATACATTGTAACGGGTCCACGCTGTTATGTTATTGGCTGTTCAAAAAGTCAATGGTCTCGTGGTATTTTTTTGACAGAACCGTTTTTTTTTTAAATTGAGATTTTTTTTCTTGGTATCATTACCCGGTGAGTAGAGGGCAAAGTGAGAACCTAACTTTGTGTAATGGGACTTGCACAGATGGCCTTGGTGCGCTCCATAATGCCTAGACAAAAATAGTATGCTGTTCCTCGGCCAAAATGAGCTTCAGAGAGAGAGCACTGGGCATTTTAAATGGCCTGCTCGAAAATAGTGCTTAATTTTTCGGTGAGTGGAGGGCATAGCGAGGCCCTGACTTATCACAAGGCCACCTCCAGCTGTGGGCAGTGTGTGATAAATAGCTGGCTGAAAATAGAGAAATTTGTTCCATAGAGAGCATTTTTTAAACCCCAACCCCAATTCCACACACTTTTCTTAAGTGCGAATAGGTCCGGTTCAAGGGCGATGTTTTAGCATGGATGAAGAGGACTTCTCCCTACCAATATCCAGCTATAATTGTTTCGTCCCCACCTATATTATGTGATCAGTTACATGCCAATGTCCACATCTATGCCAAGACCAAAGCTATGCCCATTATCCTGTTTGTCAATCATTTAACATTTACTGTTGTAACGCATTCTGAAATGTTTGTCTAATGACAGACATAAACACACACCTACCCATCCAGTATGGCCAGCACTACTTGGGTTGTCAAAGAGGAATATCACGTGATAAGAACTATATAGAGCATGTCAAAAATTTACTTGGTGGGCTGCCAGATTTTGGGTCTGGATAAGGTTGGGCCGCATTAGGTTTTCCGCAAGAAAAGTGCTTATAATAAAATTCCACTATCCTCAAATGTCCTTATCTTTTTAACTTTTCCACGCAACATAAGTTCTATGAAAAACAACCTTAAGAGTTACAAAGACAAATGCTCAATCAGTTACTAATAAATGTATAAAACAACGATGCAGCTAATAAGATAGACCTAAGAAACTACAATTTTCACTAAACAGATTCAAATGTGTGTGTTAACTGTTCTGAACATGGCTCCTTGCAAAATAATTTACTATAGCAGAACTTTTTTTCTGCAGCCAAGTACACTGACTTTCAAATCACAAATTTTAAACACTTTACAAACTTAACTAGACTTTTGCAAGCTATGTTTTGTCTTCTTTTTTCTTTTGGCGAGATTTGCAAGTGAATTGGTCATGGAGACAGCATCCATATCAAACTTTCATATGAAGGCCAGGACCTCAACAACAGTTTGCAGATCACGGGCCCTGAGTTTGAGACTTCTGATCTATAGATATAATTTGTCAAGAAAAATATTTTGTGACTCAATGAAGAATTGCAGCGGGCAAGTACACAATGGCACTAAGCAATGTTTTTTACTCCAAAATAATGTGCTTATTTTGACTTTAAAATCTTGTTACACTGTTGTTAGCTCCTTCAATGAAAATCAAAACAAGGCCTCAATATATGAGGCAAATTTGTTGTTAATGAGTGTAAATAAAATGTAGTTGGCTAACCTAAGGTAGCTGATTTCTCTTGCTCACAACTGGGGTTCACAAGTACAATGATACTCCTCTATCCATATTCCGGGGAGGAGACATGATAAACTTTTGTTTTATTTTCTTGATTCATGTAAGCAGTTGTTTCAAAGGATAGTGTCTATCAGCTACCTTTACTGATAATTCCCCTCAAAAATTGATAATATTTTGCTGGATGTGCGAACAGTGAATGTTGATTTGTTATGGCAAAAGCTTGTTGTACAACAATAAAAAAGTGTGTCTTAACAAAAGTTGCCACCAGACAAAATAATTGATTGATATAAGACACGTCAAGTACCACCAGGCATGGTATCTGCACTTTCTTCTGACCAGCGAGCAATTTCACCTAGATGTCTTTACGCAGGTATCGAATGGCTGACAAAGCACTCACATTTGCCAGCAGTGCTGTTTGAAAAAATAGACGATGAGAAAGTTAAAACAACATAATTCTACCTGTAGCGTTTTTGTATAATTATAACATTTTATTGTTAGTGATCCTGAGTTTAATTGAATTGTCTTTATTGTCGTTGCTATCGATGCTGTGAAACATTGTATACAACGAGATTAGACATGGCACTCCAGGGTAGACACGTAACAGTCTAAAGAGAAAAATGAGGTAAAACACTGTCAGGATAAATAGTAAAAATACTTACAATATAGTTCTTAGATACTAGCCCAAGTTCTGAAAAAAATGCAACGGAATATAGTACACCGTAACAATAGTGTAATGAAAAGCACTGCAATAACATTTAGCAGCAACAAAGATGGGAAAATAAGGCGCAAGATATACATTTTTTACAGTTTTGCGCGCTTGTTTAGCGTGGTTATGGTCCCGGGTAGGAAACTGTCTGAGTCTTTTTTTTAGGGAACTGTAGCGCCTACCAGAGGGCAACAGGTTGTATACTGTTGGTGGTGGCTGCGGTGAGAAAAGGTCCTTATAATTTTGATGCCTTTTTTGAGTGAGATGTTTATTTTTTTCGTAAATACTAAAACTATTTTATATCTGACATTGACTGTTAAATATTGATGATATACTAAATGAGCAATTCCAAACTCTGGTTTAATTAATTAATTGAGGGTGGGGGGTGGGGGGGGGAACAGTTGTCAATGAGCGTATGCGGCTGAATACACACCAGCCTTCCACATGTCTCCAACTTCGGGATTTGCTGTCTTCAGCACCCAGGATGCAAATGCAATACAGACCAGACACATATCTGCTTGTATGAGAGGCAGCAGGGAAACATCTGTCCCTGTAAAGAAAGTGATCACGTTTATCACAGTGGAGCGCAGTGAATGGACATGAACACTATCATTGGCAAGTGCACAACAACATCTGAGCATTATGACTCTCTAATATAATATACCTGTACAGTACAGAAGCTGCCCTACTTACGAATGAGTCGAATTACGTCGTAAGTTGCCTCACTGCAATATTTTGGATGTTTAAGGTTCATATAAGTATGTTTAGGGCTTGTATAAGTAACCTGTATTGTTGTGTGCTAAAAATAAACATTTAATAAAATAATATGCTCTATAAAGAAAGTTAAGTTTCAATTACTTTTTGAAGATGGCAGAAAAAAGGTAATCCAACCATTTTCTCAACAGCATCAAGCTTCCATATTCCACTTTCATTTCAATTGAAACGGCTCCCCTCTTCTTTACACTTTACACCAACCATATTGAATGGATGCACGAGATATTAAACCATAAAAATGTCAAAGTTCTTAGCGCGCTGGAGATACAGTATAGAATATCTACACACGAACTAGGAAGAGGAAGCCGGATTTCTTCTTCGGGGTGGATGCTGGGTGACCTCTCACAGCGCCACACGGTGGAAAATAGCACTACAGCACTCTCCTCTACTCGGATAAAGGTGCACACGATACAAAATGTAACTTTCAGTAATGTGCGGATATTTTTCGACATCCCGAAAAAAATGTTTGTATCTACCGTTTTTCGTAAGTCGAATGGTCGTAAGTAGGGGAGCGTCTGTATTTGCACTTTCTGCCATGTCACACAAAGTTAAATCTGTAAGCCTCTATCTAATATGTTCTGCGAAAGCAACTGTGATGCATTTTTTTTCCCCCACAGAGCGATACCAAAATATGAGTCTAGCAGAAACATTCATTTTAGTTAACAGGTTAATTGCAAATGGATTATTTAGATAAAATTTCTCTTGTTATTGCTGAATTGAAATCATTTAATGCTCTTACTTGGATTTGGAACCAGTCTTTGCATGTTTCCATATTCAACTTGTTGAGCCAATATCCCTCTCGTGAAGCGATGATCCTTATGTCCACTGATCGGATCAGGAATGTCTCGATGTCGTAAATTACAGGCATGATGCGTAGTTTGCCCGTTTTGCCCTACATGTACATTCGATGATGGGATTGTCCTCTTTTTTTGGATGCCACCTCTCGCGAGATGAAAATTCCTGAAGGAGAATGTCGCTGTCCAAAAGAAATTTTCACGCATGTCGCTGTCACTTAAGAAATTCTCATAATTGTCTGGAAAGGATTGAGTGGTTTTGGATTTTTGGCTAAGCCTGCTTACCACCTTCACAGCACTGCAAAGTTCATCCTCCCCCTCCTCCTCCTCCTCTGCAGATTCATCAGGTGAAGACGATGCAAAGAAATAGTCATAGGTTTCTGACAGGATTGGATTTGTTTCTCCTGAACTGAGTGAAACCGTCCTTTTGTGTCTCTCATCTTTGACAAAAGGGTGGAAAAAATGTTCTATGCCGAAATCTGCGAAAAAATTATGATAGGATTCTGAGACTGACTTTTCATCCATGGTGATGTCATCTTTAATTGATCGGTTGTGGACTTGTGGTTTTCTGCCCATAAGGAATTTAAATATATTAGAAACAGAGAATCTATTGGAACGTGTTGACTCTTCTTTTAAATCCAATTGCCTCATGGTTTGAAAACTTTGTCCTTTCATTGCTTTTGTGCATGGCTCCAAAGAATCCAAAGCTTGTAGATTGTGAATGCTTGGGCTTTTCAATATTTTTTGAATGCCTTTTGGGGATATTGCATGTCTGGGAGAACATTTAAATGATGATAGCTCTGCTTTTTCTGGATACATATCGACAGACTCATTCTCAAACTGATGATGTGTTGGATTTTCTTTTTGTATACCACCTCTACACCAGTGATTGCTTTCATGTTGAGGTACACCTGCATGTGTGACCATTGTTGTGACTAACACATCAGAGACTTGTGTATTCTTTGGAAAATTCAATGTTACAACATGATGATCTTCCAGCTCATCATTATTCCTGTCATGTCTACTTTGGTTTGAGTCTACTTTGTTCAATCGCTTCCTCCTTCTCCTCTTTCTCAAAATGGTCTGCAGTGATAATGGAGGTTCAAGGACTTCTTTAGTACCGAGTGTGGCACATTGTGAATTACGGGGATGGAAGGATTCCTCAGACTTTGTATCATTTGATCTGATCCTATAATAGACTTTCATAGATGACTCTGTATGAGCTGACCTGTCAATATTAGATTGTACATTACAGGCAAGAGTTTCATAAAAAGCAGAGGGATCTTTTTCTGTGGTGTTCATTTTATCAAGGTTGTTCTCTTTTTCTCTGAACATTATTTTTCCAACTCTGGGAGGCAGATTGAAGCTGGCGTCTTTACTCTTAGTGCACACTTCATTTTCCTTTTTCAATTTGTGGTCTTTTCCAATAATTTCTTGGTTAGCCACCCTTTCAAAAAGCATATTGACGGACTGATGGTGAATGTCTTCCTTGCGGCCTGAGAGGATGTTTTTGATTCCACTGATGGCTTGCTCATAATGGGTCTCTATATTCAAGCCCTCACTTCTCTTGTCCATATTGGTGTTGCCCTCTGAGTAAATTCCTGTCTGATTAACTCTCTGGGCATTTTCCACCATTTTGGACTTTAAGAAATCATAATCACTCAGGCCAGAGTTATCTGCTGTTTCTAGGGATGAAGGACATAACTCACACTCCTTACACATCTCATGGAAGCATTGCCAATCGTTGTCACTAATCTCCACATTAAACTCCAAGTCTTCCATTTAAATTTGAGAGTCTAAATGCAACCTGGAAAGAAATCAAAACCAAAATATATCAAGAGCCTTACTACCATAAGCTTCTCTAATACTCTAACAAACTGAATGCCATTCTTTGCGATCATAATTTTACATGAGTTTTGAAATTAAATAATTATAAAACATAACATAGAAGGAATATCAACTTGATTACAATTATTCTCTGTCAGGGGTATGGTTGAGGAAATATTTTTTTTTAATATTGCTGCAAGACTAGATCAAAAAGCACCATTCATCATAGAGAACAATACTTAAAAAATAATAACATTTGAAAAGTATCGTTTTTGTTGCAAATCCGGTGTCTGTAGGAGAAGAGACCTCAGATTTTAGTGTGACTAACCAAACTAAGTAAAGGTTAAATCAAAAGAACAGTAAGGCAAGGAGTATTTAGAATCAATGTTGTCAGCTTCGACCTGACTTACTTGGTTCTAGAAGGTTCTTAGGGTCCACAGATTTACAGTCTGTACTGCACCATGTTGTATTTCTTAGGGTCGGCGTCCTTTTTAGCAGTGGTCACAACAAGCCTCATGATTTTATAAATATAGAGCTATGCCTCTGATCACGTTATGCACGTCATGCCTGCATCGCTCGCAGATCACGGCCATCTATTTAAAGTAAGATTTCATTACTTTAAAAATAATACAAACTTGAATGCTTCTCAACCCGTATAATATTCAACATCATTCTGTCTCTGTGGTTTCATTACGTAGCTCTCACAAACAACCCTGCGGTAACAATACTACACGCTTGGGTTTTGCTTTTACATTATAATGTCTTGCATGAGCTTTGAGTCATGGGAGTTGTATGTCAGTCAGCTGACACATCATGGGTCATTCTAACTTAGGGAAGTGACGCTGGATCTAAGCTAACCCGCGTAATGGAGGAGGAAGTGCGAGCCAAGTGGAGGATGGAAGTAGTTTAGGGATTCCGCAAGAACTGTAAACAGTGCAACTATTCATTTAGGTCATTTAATCTACATTTAAACATGTAACATGAATCTGTACTGTTATGAATAAATATCGCATATTTGACATAATTCCTTGGTACACAAAACGGAAGGAATGATCCGAAAAGTGGGAGTCCAACATAAAAAATCTGATCACCCATTTGTTGTTGTCGAACCATCTATATTTCAAACTGAACCCTATTCAACTGATCACTTTTGTGTCTGTCATTAGTCAGCATAAAACAATCGCGTGGGCATCTGCTCAAAAGAACACTCTAGTCAAACTAAGGCCAAAATAGTCAGAAGTACACGGTATTTTTATGCTATACGGCACACCTAAAAAAAAAAAAAAAACAATTGCCAGAAACTTAAAAGTCCCCTTAAAATCCAGTGAGCTACATATATCGGAAAATACGAAAAATAAAATCGGAAATACATGATAACAATGAAATACTTTGAACCATAAATGGATTAATCAATTAATTCTACTAGTGAAACCAGCTATAATAATGTTAGTGTATGTACTGTGAAATTGAGTGATTCTTCCCCCCGCCCCCATTTTCCTTTTTCCTGCAACTCTACATGACTGTCAGGTTATTTGGCCAGTCCAAATAGTCCCGAGAGGTGAATGAGCGTGTGAATGGTTGCATGTCTCTTTGTCTGGCAACTGGTTCAGAGTGTCCCCTGCCCACTGCCTAGAGATGGCTGATTTCCCCGAGTTAAATAAACTGTATCGATAAAATAAATTCTATTGTCGTTTTGCTTTTTTTTTTTTTTTTTTTTTTTTTTTTTTTTAAACAAATGCACAGTTAATAAACACTACAAGAGAATAAATGTTAATAAAAAATATATATATATATATTGAGTGAAAAAAAACCTCAATATTTTTATAATCAAATCTTACATCCGTGAATCATGATTTCATCGTGATCCTCTGAAAAGACCCAGACCAGCCTTAACTTTATACCCGATGAGAATGTTATTTCTACTATGTGGCCCCCGAGCTGAATTAGGAGACAAACTGTGGCCTTTGAGGCCACAGCACCTGGGGCAGTGAGCCATTTTAACACGGAAAGTCTTTCGTTACAGTCAACAGGATTAGGCTCTTAAGTCAATCTGCTCAAGATGGAATCATGTCCCACAATATTTACTCTTAATTGTCTATCATGTCGGCTTTTTTTAAAGCTACCTAGTAAACAAATGCATTTAGAACAGGCATATTAACTCCAAGTTTGTGTCACCACACCTAATAAACATCCTTTTTGCGTGGTATATTTTGCATTTGGTTTTAGTTAAGCAATATATTCAAGAGACAATTCTTTTTGTGAGGTCCTGTGTGTGCTCCGCATGAATATTTTTAAAATACAACAAACTGTGATTTCACGACTATAAGGCGCAGTACCGGGTTGGAAGGCACATCCCCAAAAACTATATTTTTATTCTATATTTTCCATACATAATGTGCACCGGACTATAAGGCACTATGGTGAGAACATCAACAAAAAAGTCATATCGTTCAGTCAAACTTATTAACCACTTAACATTCTGACAGCTTGCAAAGGTACGGACTTGGTGTCTGTACGATGTCACCGATTACTCAAATGCGTCATTCCACATATCATTAGGAAGGTTAAACTCAAGAAATGCCAAACATTTTTTGGTTTCTATTTTCTTTTTCGCTGGCAACTGTGTGGACAGCAAAGTAAACATTTAATTGTGCAGAGAAACGTGGTACTCTACTGAGCATATGACAATAAAAACATTGAATTGAATTGAAAAACAGACTTATCACAGAAACATCAAGATCAGTTTGAAACAAGATACTGGGAAAGTAGCTCACCAAAATTGTCTTGCAGCCATCACGTTCAATAATAATATGCAACCATACAAAATACAAAAAAGTGTGCTATTAAGGCTTCATTTTGATTGAAGGCATCAAAACATTAATATTTATGTTTATGGTTTGTAGAGATGTAATAAAGGTAGGCATTGTGCTAAAAATGGTTCATCAAGTTTCCTTCAAAATGGCGACAAAGTTGTTTTTTAAAGAAGCTAAATACTGTACTTAATATATCTTTTGATTTTGCAGGACAGCACGTTTCAAAATGGAAATGAATCAGACAGTAAATTATTTTCTAAAATTTGAAAATCTTGGTCTACCACTACCAACATTATATGAGCAAGTCACTGTATTTTTGCACAAAGAATGCATATCACTATAAAGTAGACCAGTGTTGTTATATCAATGTGCCAGGGCACGGTGGTGTGCCCCAGGAAACTGCTATATTTCATCTTTGCAAAAAGCATGCGATTGTTCATTATCCTAGCTCACAGTGAGCAGTTGAGTTACTATAACATTTATTCACATCAGTAGGGTGCATTCTAATTATGTGCTCAAGAGGTAGCAACTTATTTCTTTTGATGGAACCTTTTAGGATTGCACTGCAAAAAAAATATCAAATCAAATAAAAATCTTGCTAATAATTTTGCTGACAAAGAACTTAATATGTTGCAAAAAATAAAATTATATAATTTGGCAGATTATTTCTACTTATTTTAAGTATATTAAAACTGGTTAAGAATCTAGGTACATACAAAATTACATCAAAGTTATTACCCAAAATAAATAACATTATATTACCTCCTGAGCCACAGTAACCAATTATGTCAAATTGAGCATTGATTCAATAAATTCAAGATTTAAAACAAACAAAAAAAGAACCTTAAACTTATGTAGACATTTTCTTTTCAGACCTGGTGGTGGTGTTTGGCTCTTTAAAGTTGATAATTATTTTTTTATTTTAAATAACATTATATTACCTCCTGAGCCACAGTAACCAAATATGTCAAATTGAGCATTGATTCAATAAATTCAAGATTTAAAACAAACAAAAAAAGAACCTTAAACTTATGTAGACATTTTCTTTTCAGACCTGGTGGTGGTGTTTGGCTCTTTAAAGTTGATAATTATTTTCCCTTAACTATTCAAAGACGTCTGTCTGTTGCCAGTTGTGCCTGCGGGCTTTTGGACATTCATGAGATTGGATCAGGTTTACATGTTGACAAAAACAGCCGTTTTAACAGCTTAAATGACACTGACGGCATAACTGGTAAAACAAATATTCAGATTAAACTCCTGAATAAACAAAGACAGCATTTTTTTTTTTTTTTTGGTTTGAACAAATTTATTGACACTAAAAACAGAAAACAATCATGACAATCTCAACAGCAATTAAGCACATTCACAATATTATATTCCAATATTACGTTTTTAACAGCAAACACAAAGTGAGGTTTGAACAAACCTTCTCGAAAATCAAACATCCACAATTTCATTATATAACATCTTTGTTTGTGTCAATAGATCCGTCCAGGCCAAAGTCGATTGTCCTCGGTCTGAACAAATCCACCGACACCAACAGCAGCAAAACACAGCCATCAAGCATATTCACAATTTTTTTATATTTGACAATATGACGTGACGATATGACGTTTTAACATTTTTTCCTGACATTTCCAACATCAATTAAACAATTTCAGAGTTAGTTTCTTTTAACAGTAGTTAACCAGCTTTGTTAAACTCTTACTTCCTTTTGTATTGAATACTGTAACTCCATTTGAAAAATGAATAAATCCCATCGCATTACTCATGATGATCCAGTTGATGGCGCCATTGTTTGAGCTTCGACTGAGTGACTTGGCATTTGAATGTTCTTCTTATGCAGACACAGTAGACTCGTCTTTTTGATTCTGAAGTTTGAGGTTCAAACTTGATCAGATGCTGTGATGAAGAGTTTGGGTAGTTAAAAAAATGTATGTTGCCTGTGATCTAGATGTTCCCATTCTTGACCATCACCATCCTAAACAAGGACGCAAAACTGTGAAAATCTATATAATGCGACTTATTGTTTTTTATTTTTCCTTATGCTCCTAAAAATGATTGCACAAAACTGTGAAAGTGTATATCTTGTGACTAAATTGGGGATTTTGCTGCTAAATGTATTGCAACATTTTGCATAGCACCACTGTTACAGTGCACTTTTGTTTTTCATTGCATTATTAAGCTGTTATAACTTAGGCCTGTCTCTAAGCACTACGTTGTAAGTATGTTTTCCGTATTTATCCTCATTCTTTTCATTATTTTTTGCCTTTAAAGGCTTTATTACATGTTTACCCTGGAGTGCCATGTCTAATCTTATTGCTTATTGTTATTATTAATGACAATAAAGACAATTCAATTTAATTTAAACGGGGAATATTTATTTGGTGTCTGTTAGAATTTTAATCATCTTATTGACTGATGGATTGCCTTTTTGCCCTCTGTTCATCAAACACAAGTTACATTATTTTGAAATTAAAAAATGGATGAACAATTGACAAAACAGAAAGAAAAAGGGCTGACGGGGAAAAAGTCGGAGCTCATCTTGGTCCTGTCCCTTCGAAAGTACAAATACCTTTCACATGTATCAAATCATATGAAAAACACAGCTATTATAACAAAGTTCACAGTTTCCATAACCGTGTGGGTCGTCGGGCATCAATGAGGATGCAACTCAGTGGAAAAGGTGTTCCTACCATGCAATTAAGGTGTCTTCCTTCCAGTCACACACTTATCACCTACGACCTGTTAGCGGAAAGCGCGGTCCACTTTGACCATGGCGACGACCGAGCCAGTATCAAGAGTGAGTTGTGGTAGTCCATTATGTAGTGTGTCTTGGGCAAGTACAGACAGGCAGGGCCCATCCCTCCCCAGACCGTTTTTCTGGTTGCACTTTGCTCCCCCACATAAAACTGATAGCACTGGTTTCCATGGTTACCAGTAGCAGGAGAAGCCTCCGGATTTGACTATGCGTACATCAAACACACAAATATAACACAAACTAACACCACAAAATACTGTCTCCATATTTACAGACACATTGAGTACATGAAATATATACAATTAACACAAATGTTTTATATGTTAACCAGATTATACTCTCAACAATTTTCTTACCTTAGCTCTAGCTTGTCATTAGCTCAGCGTTAACATCAGGTCATTGTGAGCTTAGTAGCCACACACCCTTGAAAGGGGTAAAAATAATAAACTAACAAAGTAGTCCAACACAAAATGTTTTACAACCTTACCAAGACGATGGTCTACACAGAAAATCTCCAAGTTCGCTTAACACGGAAAGTCTTTCGTTACGGTCGCTCAACATTAGCAATCACGTAGCGTTAGCTTAGCATAGCGATCACTTTGCGCTAGCTTAGCTCAACATTAGCTTAGTGTCACCCACTAACTACTGTGTACATTAAACAAACAAAATTGACGCAACTAACACGACAAAAATGTAAACAATATTTACAGAGATGAAGACATAAAGGAATGATACACAAAAGAATACAGGGAGGGAAGATTTTGAGGTCTGTCCCCACAGCTCCATGAAGGTACTACTCTCTTCATACATGCTGTTATTAATTTCAAATGTAATTCTAAAACACAACCATGATACACAAAAGACAACAATGAAGTCGTTTGGGTAAAGTGATACTCGTATGTATAGAGCCGGTGTTTCAAATGGATAGCAGGCCGAATAAAACATTTGACTACAATCTAAGGGCCGGACATTTCAAATGCTGCGTTTAGTCTAGTGAAGCTAATTGAAGCTACTGACGATCCGTAATCGGGAATTTTCAACAGGCACAAAAAGATACATTTTAGATTTGACATGAACAATACATGAAAAAAGTTGCTATTGCTATTTGTTGATATTGTTCTAGTCAACCCTGAAAGCAATCTAGACAGCTAGATTTGAGCTCATAACCCCAAAAAAGAAAAATGAGATTATTTTTGTGGTGTGTTATTTTTCAGACAGCTAGCTGCTAATATTAAGGCACCATAAGTGGTCTGTAGGCTCTATTTCAAAAAAAGTGGGCTTATTTGATTTACAAGACAAACAAATAATAGCAATGTTCGATCATTCTCTCAACTGAAATATATTTTTCAAATAGAATTGGATTTAAATAAAATAAAGTTCAAAAATATGTTAACCATAAACAACACTTTCTTCATGGTGAGGTATCATAGGGTGAAACAAATTCAAATCTGATGTATGATTGATACAATAATGTATCAAAATCATCTCAGAGGTTTTAGAAAAACCTCTCACCGGTCACATTTGGCCCATGGGCCTTTGACGTAGGTAGTATAGAGGAATACAAGCGAAAATAGAAGAACTACGGTTCTATGTTACTTAGTACCTCCACTTCTCCTCGTATTTAGTCTTGAATACCTGGTCTAAACTTGTAAAGTGCGCGTATAGATTTTAAATTGCATTTTCTTCCATTGTCACTTGTACTCCAATACAGGCGGCTGCTTAAAAAGTCAATCGAACCTTAAAAGCCTCAATGCACAAACACACCTCAAAGGACTTCACATACCCACACTTGGAAAAAATATGAAGAACAAGTTATTAGGTATCCCCTAAATCAGGGGTCAGCACCCTTTTCGGTGCGGAGTGCCACTTTCAAATGTCCTTGTAAATCAGTGTGCCACACCAAGATTAATGACTCGCACAACATTTTTTTAATATCCAACAGAGCTGTCATATTACACCAGTCCAAATATACAAAATGGATAGACATTTTAATCGTATAACTCTGTGTTTTTCAACCCTTTTTTGTACCAAGGTACACTTTTATTTATAAAAAAAGTTCCGAGGCACATAGTCCGTCGAAAATGTTTGAAAATGAAGTTATGTCAAATATTTCACTGTACTACTGCATAAGCAGATAATTAGTATATAAAAAGAAGATAATACTTCAAATAGAAAAAGAATGATGTGCTTTGTTTTTATTTTTTACAGTACAATCTTAAACCGCTTTGTTAAACAAATTAAGTTATTAAATATACTGTGCTACCTCACGAGTAGATAATGAGTACATAAAAAGTATATAAAAATCTACTGCCACCTACTGATATGGATGACTATTACAGCTCCTCGTCTGAAGAGTGCAAAAATACTGAATAATGGCCCGATTTTTTGGAAAGATAAAATTCCAGCAGCACACTAGACAAGGGTCTCACGGCACACGAGTGTGCCCCACACACTGGTTGAAAAACACTGGTATAACTGATCTATTTGTCTTCCACTATTCTTGTTCATCTATTAACTAAAATATGAATGTGAACAACATGTGGAAAGGCCTGTAGCCATTCTGACTTTGACTTTTTACCACAAGAATTAACCAGAATCAACCATTCTTCATCAACTATAAACTACAATCAACAAACAAGTAATATGGTCAGCTACTATACCATTCATCAATTATATCTTGTTGCAGAAAATATCAAAACTTGAAATAACAGCAGCAATGCAGAAGACACGCGCACACACACGCCCCTTTAAAATATTTGCCATCAGTAAATGGTTTTCCGTGCTTTGCTATTCAGGAAGCAATTTGTTAGATAGCTTCAGTGGTGGTGTTTTTAGCAGTGACAAAGGTTTTCAGGGTGTGTGTTTGCCGTATTTGGACTCAGCGCATTTTAAAGTCTCCGCCTTAAATACATGTTCATGTTGCGTCTCGTAATGACGTTTAACACTTGATGGGGGAGGTACAACGCTCTCGGGCATAATGCACAAAACAGCACGGTCATTTTTTGCACAAAGCCTCATTCATCTGTCCACGCTGGCTGAAAAGAACGCTATGTTTTCGCTCGAGGATTGATTGATTGAATGAATGAATGATTAAACGATTCGTTCATTTATCGCGGGCGTGTGTTTCGTTGGCTGTTTTAAAACATGGATCTCTCCCCTGACAGGCGCCGCGCAAACACGCATTTACACACGGAGGAGCGCTAACATAAATGGTAAATGGCCAATGGTCTGCATTTATATTGCGCTTTTGCCTTAGGCTTGTGTGCCACTGGTTAACCCCTCGCGTGCCACTGCTGGCACGTGTGTCATAGGTTGCCGACCCCTGCCCTAAATCATTGCAGTAAATCAAATGAACTAAATTTTTTATTCAATTTCTTATTTTTACCATAAACAATAGGAAGGCAATCCAAAAATGAGCCTTTTCGCTAATTAAAAGTATTGTAAACAATGTTCTACTAAATAGAGGACACAAAACTATTGATACACATAACGTTTATATTATTATTATTTTTTTGTGTATATATTTAATATTATTAATTTTCATGGTTACCAGTAATATTAGAAGCCTCCTAATATGACTCAGATACAGCACTTTCATCATTTGGTTGCAGTTGTTTCTGAGTGTAAGGCGTCATCCTGCTTTTCAGAGATGAGACGGACCTCGGAATTGACAAACTAATCCTTAATCACTCAGAAAACATTTTTTTTTGTCCCGAAAATCTAGTATTACATCGAAAAATACACATTGCATCACTTGTATTATATTTAAAATGAACCACATCTTATCATAATTCAAAGAAAAAGAAAACAATAATGAACGCTTAATATCCATTCTCATAATGAATGTAGGATTATAATTTCCCGTCACACCATTTGACACACAAAATTAGATTTAAATAATTTTGCAAAATACATATATGCCATTTTTTATTTCTTTTAATGTTTTTCATTTATTCATGGCAAAATTTTATCAATAAGAACTTGTATATGAATGTTCATAATTACTTGGCATTCATAGTTCGATTCATTAATGTAACCTTGATTCAATCATGCTTTATATTCTCTTTAAAGGTATGAAGGCTTGATAAGGTTTTCAAGTCATTGTCCAAGATATTGCACAATTTTGGTCCATTGCAGATAATGGATTCAGATTTCTGTGTTATTCTTGGCCTTTGTTCGGATAGTTTGTCATTTTCTCTCATATCATATCCTAATTGTTTTCCTTGAATGTCACGTTATAAATATGCTGGTAAGCCCATGTTTGTAGCTCTGTACATCTTCCAAGGAGTTTGATAACAACGAAGGTAACATTGTTCACAACAAGATTAGACATAGCATTCCAGGTTAAACACGTAATAAAGACTTAAAAGAGAAGAATAAGTAATATGTTCAAGGTCGTGCTCGCAGACTGGCCTAAATTGTAAGTGTATCAATACTGAAATAAAAATAGTCCGATAGCAATTAGCAGTCAAGTCAAGCAGCAACATAATTCCAAAATAAATCGATCTCTCTAATAAAATATGGAGTATTGCATATACATTTTTATTTTTATATTCATTTAATTTTAATACAGTGGAACCTCGGTTTTCGAACGTCTCTCAGTTCGAACAAATCGGAGTCCGACCAAAAATTTTGAGAAATTCTTGCTTCGCTGTTCGGTCAAAAAATCGGAGTTCGAACGCCGGTAATGCGTGAGTGCGTACGCTAGGGTGCGATGCTGAGCGGCGTAGGGGTGTAGATCACTCTTTTCGTGACGAACTGTTATCGCGTGCGGACGTGCTTCGTTTTGCTTTCGCTTTTAATATAGGTGTAAGAAGTGTTTTAGCCCCTAATTATGCCTCCGAAGAAAGTCAGTGCAAGCAGCAAGGTTGCTACAGGTGAAAAAAGAAAAGTAGTGCGTACAACTATTGCATTTAAGAAAGAAATAATAGCAAAATATGAAGGAGGTGTGCGAGTGTCTGATCTTGCTAGGGAATACCCCACTGTCCACCTGCGCCTTCTGCTGACCACCACAAAAGGTAAGAAATCCTATTCATAATTATTTTCTTTATCCTTTTTTTTAATTTTTACACGTTCATGTTAGCGTAATCTTTCGTACGGAAAGATTACGATAACGCGAACGTACGATTAGCCTGGGTTAGCTTTATGTTTACGTTGAACATTCAAAGTAAACATTCAGGGTGTTGGAACGGAGCCCCCTTTCCAATGAACCGCTCACCACTTGTTATGGAGACCAGTGCTAAATGACTTGTAAACGACCTGATTTTTTTATTTTTACACGTTCATGTTAGCGTAATCTTTCGTACGGAAGATTACGATAACGCGGACGTACGATTAGCCTGGGTTAGGTTTATGTTTACGTTAAACATTCAAGGTAAACATTCAGGGTGTTGGAACGGATTAAAACGATTTACATTATTTTTAATGGGAAAAATGATTTCGGTGATCGAACAAATCGGTTTTCGAACAGGGTTCTGGAACGGATTATGGTCGAGAACCGGGGTTCCACTGTACTCCCTTTTCAACACAAAGAAGAAGAAGAGAAGAAGAAGAAGAATTTACTTTATTGTCATTCTTTGTAACAATGCACACAGAACGAAATGTCGATACAACTGACACATACAGTTAAACTGTAGCGAGCCGATGCAACCGCAGCCAAACAGGGCGCAGCCATTTTAGTCATTAGGTGACCAAACCCCCCAATTCCAACCCTTAATGCTGAGCGCCAAGCAGGGAGGCAATGAGTATCAATGTTGTAAGTCTTAGGTATGACTCGGCCGAGGCTTGAACCAGCGACCTCCCAGTCTCAGAGCGGGCGCCCTACCATCTAGGCTACCGAGCTGGTAGGTCAGATATACATTTTTCCACAGCTTTGTGCTTTTGTTTAGGGTGGTGATGGCCCTGGGGAAGAAACTATCTACTGCTTGTTTTAAGGGACCTATGGCACCTGCCAGAGAGAAGCATGTCAAAGAGGTGGTGGCTGGGGTGGGAGTAGTCCTTAAAACCGTAGTTGGCTCTACTAAAGCAACAAGGCAATGTACTCCAGCAAACATTTTTCGACACCATTCAAGGTGAGAATGTTAATAATGGATAAAGTTAGGGATCACACTTAATCTCACTGTGACCTTCTTCACCTTTGATTTGAGCACGGACTAATCTACAAAAGTAACCCGAACACCTGTGGCTGCAGCTGTGTAGAGAAGTCGAAACTGCAGTAGTTCTAATGTTTTTTCAAAAGAATATACCCCTACAATACAAAAGTTGATGAAGAAAACACAATATCAGGGGTGAATAATATAGTCACAATGGACTGAGTCATAGAATTATCATGCTTAGATTACAGCCTGGTACACAAATTTGCATAGAGCTCTTTCTACAATGATATGCCTTTGTGACTTAAAATAAATTTCTCCCCAGGTTCTTTTTTCACATATTTTATTATTTATTTGTTCTAAGTATATCATTTTCAATTTTAGTATCTATTAACATTTTTGTAAAAAAAAGAAAATCTTTACTTGAAATGAGCAAAATTGTCTCGATTAGCAGAAGGTCAATTGTTTTGCTAATATTAAGTTCCTCTCGGAAGAAAATGAGCAAGGACAGAAAATATTTATCCTCTGACAGATGAGACAATTTTGCTTGTTATAAGAGTTATTTTTTCCTAGTCTATTAGATCCATAAAACAAATTAAATATGTATACATATATTTAGCAAATACTACTTGGCGTTCATAAGATCAGACATCTGAAATCATGGAGTCATCATAATCTTTCCCAAGCTTTCGGTGGACAATAATATAGATGGTCAAGAAATCCTTTCCAGGCAACATTCCAAACAGTGGTGCATTCATATAAGTGAAAACCTTTTGCTAAAAACTTGGTGAAACACTGAACTGTCTACATTTGTCTTGTTGGGGTTTTTCCTACAAACATTCTTTGCTTTGCCTCAAAATTATTGGAGGGTGGGTGAAATCGGGTGTTGTGTGTCCCATCTACATCGTCCGTTAGCACAATGTACCATACAACTGCCAGTGTGAAAGTGAACAAATTACATGTCAATAGTATAATGTGTCTTTAACTGTTTAAAAAAAAAAAAAAAAAGAACCTTTTAAGTTGTCTTAATTGTACTTGTATAATGCCCATAAAGGACATTCATTGATTCATTGATTCATATTTTGGTTGTGATGGTTTGTTGAGATTTAAAATGTTGGTATGGTGTGGTGGTATAATTCTGTTTATTCTGAATACATAAAATATGAATACAATAGATATTTACCCGTTGCTTCGGAATTAAATCCCAGGTAAAGTGAATATTGGGTAAGAGCGGGTTAAGCAGCTTTTCTGAATTTTGTCTTGAAATACTAAAATATTTTGTTATTATTCTTTGCTATTTTCTCTGGGTCAAAAATGCTCCTGATCCTTTTCCAAAATCAAGGTTTTAGCTCTTTAAAACGCTTTACAACATAAAAAAGGTATGTGCTTTTAAAGGGACAGTGTATAATATTTAGTGCCTCCTAGTGGCACTAAACCTTCACTTAAAACAAAACACATTGATTTGATTACTAGGCAAACATACCTGAAATATCATTCCAATGTAAATTTTTATAAAAAGTTTAGGTTGAGAAATATGTACATCGTCTACATAGAAAAAAATTCCGAGCTTAGGTCGCCGCCATGTTTGTCTGACGACTTACTGCTATGTCGTGCTCTGTGGCACTAGTTTTCGTTTGCATTAGACAATACAGTTCCATCTAGTGGTCAAATATTTCGCACTTCTTAGTACCCTTATTCAATGCACACACTGACACAATCTGAGTGAAATTTTCTATGCAATAGGCTACCTACCTTTCCATGGTGCATACCACCACTCAAACAATATGATGACTGAAAAGTTGCTTAGTTTAAACACAAATGGTAATACTTTTTATTTTACACATAAGTTGATTTCAAAAAAAGGAGACCTAGTTATTTTTTGGACATTATATTTAGGAAATAATATGATTTATATGACAAGTAAACATTAAAGTTTTGTTAAAATATATACTTTTGTTAATGAATATAAATAACAAATTGCTTGACTTTGTGTCGGCTCGTGCACCACACGCACACCACGTGCTAAAGCTTCCTTCCATGCAGTGATCCGGCATACAACCGCATCATTTCACAGTAGCTGCACGCTGCCGGAGTATTTTTAGCCCAGCGGACAGCAGTTCCAGATTCCTCCCTGCCGTCTCCGGCCTTGAGGCAGTCTGGCTCCTGACACCATTAAAAACAATCCAGCCCATTTTCTGTCACTTCCTCCTTTGGCGTCGAACAGTTGAAGTGATTGTAAGGCACATCGCGGTGTCACACGCCTGAGCCCGGAGTGCAAGCTAATCCCCGACTTGCCCTCTCTGCCTCACTTAAGAAGTTCATCATATGCGTGAAACAAAAAGATAAAAACTGTTTAATGATCTGATCGTAGATGATCTTTGGCTTTAATAATTCACTGACTTAAGACCATCTTTTGGTGACACTCAAATTCAGAAAATTCTCTTACCCAAGGTTTGTTTGCATAAAACGTTCCTTCTTGAGAATGCCATTCTTCTGTTCAAACACACTTCTGTTTACTCTGGGTTAAACATACGGTGAGCCATGGGACAAATCATTCTTCTTGTGTGGACTTGACAGGTTAATAAGTTATCTCAAAACAAAGGAGAGACAATTTCGCTGCTGCAAATCAAATGGTGGACTTCCTTCCTTGGGTTTGGGTCAACTGGGTTATCAGGGAAGTGACAATCAATAGGAAGTGCTATGGCAAATCACACTGATACTTTTGCACAGCTTTTCACTCTCAACACATGATTGACAATTGTATTGCTGTTCATTCCAAAGAAGAACAATTCAGACAATTTTTGCCTTGATGCATTGGTGAGCAATTACTTTTGGGGTGGCAGGTGTTTATTAGGAAAAACGCCTGCACATGTTCTTTTCTTATAAAATGAAGGAATTTGAATATAAAATGGTTCATATTTGTACATCTTAAACACAATTTTACTTGTAAATGCAAAAATGATCAGGCTGTTTAACATTTTAAACATCAGGTTTGCCGATCTAAATGTGTGAATTACAATAAGAGCCTTCGCTAAAAAGCCTTTGTTTCTCATGCTATGTCTGCAATAATGTTTTTCCCACAGGTGAACAAGTTCAGAAAGGACAGTGTGGTGCCAGCAGTTTTTACTCAAACATGTACACTTTACTTATTTGTTTGGTGGAAACAGAACAAAAATAATGACATTATTGATTAATGATGATGCAACTTGTCTTAAAGACCCGTTTTTGTCCGTAATTTTCAATCTCAGTAAACGGTGTAATAATTAATAATTATTACATAGCGCCATGTCCGATTGTTTCTAGAATCGGATCCTCTCCCTGATGTGACCTCATGTTGCACTGCGTAAAGTGATAACTTCTGTAAAGGGTAAATGTTTATTTTGGTGGTCTGTGTTGTTTCCCGATTGCCCTCTTGATGTGACTCAGCCGTTTGGTAGGTTTAGGCATTGTCTGCATCTCCGCTGGCAAGGATGACTGTAGAGGGTGACAAGCAATCTATTTGAGCTCGAGAGAGCTGCTGTTTGACCTGCATCTCTATGTTGTGATCATCAAATTTGCGTACAACACACAATGCAATGGTTTGCAGTTTAATATTGAAGTAAACTGCATGTTATTTGCTTGAGTTGAGAATTATGATTTGCTATCAATCTGAAATAGCAATCTTCTGCAGACTCAGATGGTATCAACTCCTTTTTATAAGACGGCTAAACACACTGAAAGGGCACTAAATTAACACGACCGGGAGGTCCCTGTTTGCCTCTGCCCACCGTGAGCGTGGAAGAATTTGCACCAGGCCAAAAGCATTCTACACAACAATAGGTTTGCTCCCTGACAAGTGCTTGTCTAGCTCTCGAGAGTCCTGCTCTTCAGGAAAGAAACTCACTTGTGTCATTCTACTACCCAAATGGAAAGCAAATGAAATGTGGCAAGTTGGATGTTACTTGCTGGTTGCCATAACAGAAAGGTTAGTAAGTAGCATCGGTTGATGTATTCATTCTTGTTAAAAGAGGTCTAACAAAAAGTGAATGGCCAGAGGTCATCATTATTGATGTCGTCAGTACCCAAAACCTCTCGTGGCTCTGACCTTTTCACTCTGCTAGTTAATCAGCCTGTGTGGTGGAGCTGTCGCTGGAATGGGCAAAACGTATGTGATAAAACCTTGAAGCGTTGTAACATTCAACATTTTGCAAATTATAGATTGAAAGGAGCTTGTTTGATGACTTAAGTCATCACAGTATTGTAGTGGAAAATAAGAATAGCTAGTGGAGTGAGAAACCACAAATGATTAATTCTCATTTAACATAGGGGTCCCTCAAAACAAGAAAATCCCAATTTTCCAAATCTCAGAATGAAATTTAGTCATGAAAATCAAACAAAACATTTTTTCTTACAGAAACAAATGATACAAAACTCATAGGTGTACTTTAATTTATTGTTGGTCCATGTAATATTTCTAATATATTTAAGTTGACCGATGTGCTGTATTCTTCAACCTCAAGTAATTTTTGACTGAGTCAAAATTTCACCTCTACTGCTTACTAAAAAAATGAGAATTTGAATATTTTTAGTCAAAAATGGCTTAAGCCCTGCCTATACCAGTCGTCCTCCGTGAGCGTCGCCAATGGCAAGCGACATTTTGCCTTTTGCGGCTTTTTTCTGGGAAAATTGTGATGCCTGAGGTGTTGAATATCAAATATGTTTGATAATTTGGGCACTTGGTGGTCAAATTCTGCTCATGTCAGGGCACAGGAGAAAACAGTGCCCTGCTCTTTTCCACAACACATAAGCTATAATTGCAAAAACACGGCAGTAACGTTTGAAGACATTTTGGACGCTCTTCTGCAGGACAAATAAGTCGATGAAATGCCGTCAGCCTTTAGATGTTAGCTGGTCCCCAAAATATAAAATTAAGAAGTAACGGGACCTGAAGATGAAAGGGATCTCCAACAAGATACCATAATTGTTGTGTTCGCATATAAAAGGTTCCACCTTACTTAATGTTTTTTTTTTTTTTGTAGTTTAAACATTTTTTTCATAAGTAAATAGCGCAGGTTTGGCACATACTATACACACTGTATGATATTCAGAACAAGAACAAAATATTCAGTTCAATTGTACTTTATTATTACACGATGTGCTCTTATAAGAATCTTTTATAAACATTTGGCTTCAACCTGACATCCCTTTTTTCTTTTCATGTGATTTGTTCATTCTGTGATATTATGTTTGTTGCAACATGATTGAAAGAAAAAAAATAAAGGAAATACAATACTCACGTCTGGCGGCTAGAGTTCCTTCCTTGATCCTGCTGGAGTGATGCAAAGTATCTCCGTCCATGAAAACCAACAATAATAGTGAAAACACCTGGGTACACCCGGCATTACAGATGGAAACATTTAAAAATAATATGCTGATTGTTTTAAACATGACCTATGTTTAGAAAATAATGAGAGAAGTTGGTCTGAACACACACTCGGTTGTGCGGGTGTCATTCATTTCATAAATACAAGTCACAGCTGCAGATTTTGATTAACTATGGAGGAAAAGTGACATCCATATTTTTTTTAAAACACCAGGATCAAGGCAAACTAAATGACTGAAGAAATTGGGAGTAAAGAACAACTTTGATTAAGGGGCACAGAACACAGACTGGATGGAAAGTCCACCCCCACTGAAAGCATGAGAAAATGCCAGATTGTATTGAGAACCTCCATCCTTCTCCACAGTTCTCAAAACCTCCTGCTGTGCCCTAAAATAACTTCTGAGGAGGGCACTGAGGCCATCGCCATCAAAGGGTACATTATAGTGGAAGCTGTCGCATGGCCATGCAATATTACTAAATACTAGCTGCCACTTTGGGGTTGCTGAGGAGAAATGCTTGCTTTTGGTAGGTGGGGAGTCAGGATTTCACAGTGGGTTGTGGTTGATTAAAAGGTTTGCAGCACAGTGGTGAGCGGTGGTCCCCCCCATCGCTCACATAACAGTAACATATATTACAATAATCAGCTGTGGCTTGAGCGTGTTCCCACAACTATCACAAAATGAGGTGGCAGCCATGTGGAGAAAGTCTTAAATACTGGAAGACTTTTTAACTTCATCCCCTGTCAGCAGTGCACCTCTCACATCAAATAACCAAATCGCTAAGAGCTGATACTATCAAAATTTGGGATGTTTTTCTTGATACAATTGTTATTGAAACTTATTTAGATGGTCATCCATCCATCCATTATCTGCACTGCTTATCCTCAGTAGGGTCACGGGGGTGCTGGAGCCATCCCAGCTATCTTCAGGCAATGGGCAGGGGACACCCTGAACTGGTTGCTAGCCAGTCGCAGGGCACCCAGGAACGGAGTGCATACACTTCAATTATAAATTAAGGTGAGACTATAAAAACTTTTTCTCCATGTTACAGAAACATTTTTGACTCAAAAAGCCATAAAAGCAAATTTTTTTTACAAATTGAGAGAGGCACACCTTATATTTTAAGACAAAATTCAACAGAACCGTGAAACCCGCTCTCCAGACAAAAACTAATTATTCAGTACGTTTTATTTCACTGTGTGACATTTGATGACCCCGCGACCCTACTGAGGATAAGCGGTGCAGATTATGGATGGATGGATGGACATTTGATGATTTGATCGAATCTATGAAATAATAATAATGTTAGAGACTGTGTCCCATATCAATAACATACCACTTAAAATATGTCCAAATACACTGATTACATAACACTTTCCTTGAGTAACCCTCTGAGAGACAGGAAAAAAACTGTCATTCATTAGTCCGCTATCGGTGTGTGAGTTTGTGTGAACGGGTTAAATGACAAGTGCAATGTAAAGCGCATTGGATGTCCCCAGTGACTGGTTGAAGTGCTATATAAATGCAGTCCATTTACAATTTACCATTTAGTCTTGAAACTCGTGAAAAGCTTCTAAGACACAAGTTTGAGAAGTTTTTTTCTAATGCTGTCTAGAGCTGAGGCTTGACGGTGGACTGCAGCAAATCAACAAGCACAAACGACGACCGCGACCCGCTGTTTCCTGCTCCACAGGTAAGCTATTTCAGAAGTTATTGATGTGTGTTCTGACCGGGAGCATTGAAAACTACTACCCTGCTGCAACAGGTTACAAGTCCAACTTGCCACTCATTAGGCTCTAACTGATTGTAATCTGGCCTTTGAGAAGTAGTAGCCCGCTACGGGGTTGTTCTGCTCATGTGAGCGCCCCTACTGTCTCTTGTGCCTGTCCGCATCATCAGCAGCAGGGCCGTGAGTAGACACACAATCGGCTCTCTCAGATGTAATCATTAAAGCGGGCAGGAGAGCATGGGCTCTTTTATATCTCAAGCTTCTGTGGAGCAGCTTGAAACCAGGCGCAGTAGTCACACTGCCTACCCAGAGGGAGAGCCCCGTCCTGGGCTGGCTATTGTTGGCCATAGCCTTCAACTGGTGGCCTGCGGTTCGGCATGCACCGGCTGCATTTGTATTGCTCGGTCTTGCACTAAAGCCAAGCAGGCAGGGGTGCTGGGTCAATATTGGTTTTGAGTGCTTAAGGAAAAATGTCAAAATGTTAAATTCTATTGATGTCTCCCACTGGTAGTTGTTTCTGCGGCAAAAGAGAAAAAGCCTAGTGGGCCATTAGTGTAAACAGGGTTTTGTTTAGGGCTCGACTTCCAGCGGGAGGCTTACGCGGTAAAAAAAACACAAATGGAAGGTCCGATCTGACTTTGGAGTGGCCAAGCTGTGTTTAGAAGGAGCAACAGACACTAAGTAGAAAACAGAGTACAGTTACATATTCAAATTAATGATTCAAAAAAGCATCCATTGAAATGTTTTAAAATGAATTGCTAGCACCATTTAAAAAAAAGAATGAAATATTTTTTAATCATTTGAACATAGCTCAGGAGATAATACATGCTATATCATTACAAATGACTCCTTTCATCCCAGCCACCACCTTGACATGTTTTCTTCTGGTAGGGGCTAGAGGCCTCTTAGAACAAGATTAACAGGGTCAAAGACAGTTTCCTCCCTTGGGCCATCACCACCCTAAACAAGCGTGCAAGATTGTGAAAAATATATATCTTGCGACATATTTGGGAATTTTTGTTGCTGATAAATGTTATCACAATACTTTTAATTGTACTATAACTACAACTAAGGCCTGTCTCTAATCACTGCGTTTTAAACATTTTTCAATATTTATCTTGAAAGTATTTTATCTTGGTCGCAGATAAGATAAATGATCTTAGATCAGATACACTGAATGAAAATAACAATGACAATTAAGACAATTCGGTCCAATTTACCGTAAATTATAGAGCGCACCTGATTATAAGCCGCACCCACCACTTTTTAGGTTATTTGCCACTTTTGTACTTATACAAGCCACACCCATGTATAAGCCGCGCCCGCCCGTATCAATATTTGTGACACAATCGCAAGTTTAACCCAGACAAGGGGGGGAGGGTTAAGGGGTATTGTTCTATTTTCTTTATTACTTATCCATTATCCATTATCGGTCAGTTCATAATACGCTACAAAGCCAAGGTGCCGGGACACTTACTCTCAGCCAAAAGGCCGAGCTAAGGTCCTAGCCTCAAAGCCTTGCTGCGATCATTGCGAATGCACCGCTCCCGGAAGTACTGCAATACCGGGCAGATGCGTGGAGTGGACAGAGCAAGCTCTTATTCCATCTCCGGATTGCAAAAATCAAATCATAATACGCTAGGATTAACCTCATAGGCTACAATACTGCCACTGCGATGGGGTTTTGGGGTTTTTAAGGGTTATTGTTCTATTTTCGTTATTCATTATCCATTATCCGTTATCGGTTAGTTCATAATACGCTACAAAGCCTAGGAGCTGGGACACTTAGATGCGTGGAGTGGACAGAGCAAGCTCTTATTCCATCTCCGGATTGCAAAAATCAAAGATCAAGCTCTTAATATAGCAGGGTACTGAACCATGGCCAGAAATTTCTGGCCGTTAAGGGCTCATGTGCCCACTTTGAAACAAGAAAGATGAGGATGGTTAACTGTCAATTTCGCTTCGATGGCTATAAGATGCACAATTGTAACATAGCTACTACAAAATTCTAGAACCACAATGATACCCGTAATTAACGTATGATGCAGACTTGTAAAGTCCGGGTCCCGTTGAAAGTAATCCAAGGAAACAAAATTTATATTTCCAAAGTTAAGGGTGGGAAAAATATATATCCACTATTGTCCGCTGCGACAACAGACAGATCTACCGGTAACTCAGCCTTACCGCAATTCCCATCAGCCCTCGTTTGCTCCGCCCCTTCTTTTTGATTCATCCGTAGAACACATAACAGAATAAATCTCTAAAATAAATACATTACAAAAATATACAGTTGCAAACACATATTATAAATGGTTACACATATTTACAAAGAAAGACGGTACACCGAGAGAGTTTTCAAAGCTTTAATAATAATAATATAACTTTCATCCCAAACCGTGCCTTTAAAAGGTACCAACAAGCTAGTAGTATAACGCTCGCAACGTATCAAACGTGCCTGTCAATAAAAAGCATCCCGTAATTGTAAAATTCACGGAAAATCGTCCTCAACTTCCTCACAACTATCGCCACCAAGGGCGTCTTCCTCAATGTACCTTAACCTTACAGACAATATATGCTTAAATTTAGAGGTTGCAGTCTTTCTTGACGCACATATTCTACTGGTCTTAATCTTACCTTTTATAGTCCAGCGCCGCTGGTGGCCGTTAGAAAAATTCCATAAATTGGCTGCTTCACTGAATAAGCCGCACATTTGGGAAAAAAGTAGCGGCTTATAGTCCGGAATTTACGGTAGTTCATTCATTTTGGTTAAAAATGTAATTGACATTTTGGATTGTACGAAATTATAAACCGTTTTAATTTTTATATTGTTGTCATATGTGGATAACCAAAATAATATTTAAAATGACCAATAAATTGTCCGTCAGAGAATTATTTTTTTTACCACTAATTAGTTCTGTGTAGAATAAGAAATTCTTTGTTAAAACCTTCCTGTGTGGAGTTTGCAAGTTCTCTCCGTGCTTGCGTGGGATTCCTCCTGGCACTCCGGTTTCCTCCCACATTCCAAAATCATGCATGTCAGGTTACTTGGCCGGCCCAAATTGTCCCTAGGTGTGGATGAGCGAGTGAATGGTTTTCAGTTTCTGTGTGCCCTGCACGACTGGCTGGCAACCAGTTCAGGGTGTCCGCTGCCCGAAGATAGCTGGGATGGGCTCCAGCGACCCTACTGAGGATAAGCGGTGCAGATAATGGATGGATAGTTAAAACCAGCAAAAGTATATGCAGGGTTTTTATTCTCATCTCATCTCATCTCATTATCCGTACCGCTTATCCTCATTAGGGTCGCGGGGGGGCTGGAGCCCATCCCAGCCATCTCCGGGCAATGGGCAGGGGACACCCTGAACTAGTTGCCAGCCAATCGCAGGGCACACAGGGACAGACAACGCATTCGCTCATTCACACCTAGGGACAATTTGGACCGGCCAATCCACCTGAAATGCATGTTTTTGGAACGTGGGAGGAAACCGGAGTGCCCGGAAGAAACCCACGCAAGCACGACCCACGACAGGTTCCCATGACATGAACTCTGCCGCACAAGCGCTAACCACTGCGCCGCCCTGCTGCCCTGGGGTTTTTATTGTGATGAGATATTTGTTTTATTGTTCCTTGCATTGCTATCTTAAACACCTCCATCACCCAAAATAAGTTAGTAATTTATTTTACTGTTCAACTTCATTATTAGACCGTTAATATATAAAAGGAAAACACAACTGGTAATCCACTTTCACCTACTTAAAATGTTAGTCAATTCATAACTGGAAGAAAAAAAAGTAATAAATAATGGCATATTTTGCAAAGATTATATTCTTGACTATTTTTCTAGTAAAATAAAAAACAGTTTTAAAATTTACTTTCCACTGATATTAGAAAACAATCCTTAAGGTTAACAAAACTACTCTCTAGCTGTTATATTATAGATTATTTACCACCCTACATACAGGGAGTGCAGAATTATTAGGCAAATGAGTATTTTGACCACATCATCCTCTTTATGCATGTTGTCTTACTCCAAGCTGTATAGGCTCGAAAGCCTACTACCAATTAAGCATATCAGGTGATGTGCATCTCTGTAATGAGAAGGGGTGTGGTCTAATGACATCAACACCCTATATCAGGTGTGCATAATTATTAGGCAACTTCCTTTCCTTTGGCAAAATGGGTCAGAAGAGGGACTTGACAGGCTCTGAAAAGTCAAAAATAGTGAGATATCTTGCAGAGGGATGCAGCACTCTTAAAATTGCCAAGCTTCTGAAGCATGATCATCGAACAATCAAGCGTTACATTCAAAATAGTCAACAGGGTCGCAAGAAGCGTGTAGAAAAACCAAGGCGCAAAATAACTGCCCGTGAACTGAGAAAAGTCAAGCGTACAGCTGCCAAGATGCCACTTGCCACCAGTTTTGCCATATTTCAGAGCAACATCACTGGAGTGCCCAAAAGCACAAGGTGTGCAATACTCAGAGACATGGCCAAGGTAAGAAAGGCTGAAAAACGACCACCACTGAACAAGACACACAAGCTGAAACGTCAAGACTGGGCCAAGAAAAATCTCAAGACGGATTTTTCTATGGTTTTATGGACTGATGAAATGAGAGTGATTCTTGATGGGCCAGATGGATGGGCCCGTGGCTGGATCGGTAAAGGGCAGAGAGCTCCAGTCCGCCTCAGACGCCAGCAAGGTGGAGGTGGGGTACTGGTATGGGCTGGTATCATCAAAGATGAGCTTGTGGGGCCTTTTCGGGTTGAGGATGGACTCAAGCTCAACTCCCAGTCCTACTGCCAGTTTCTGGAAGACACCTTCTTCAAGCAGTGGTACAGGAAGAAGTCCGCATCCTTCAAGAAAAACATGATTTTCATGCAGGACAACGCTCCATCAAATGCATCCAAGTACTCCACAGCGTGGCTGGCAAGAAAGGGTCTAAAAGAAGAAAAACTAATGACATGGCCTCCTTGTTCACCTGATCTGAACCCCATAGAGAACCTGTGGTCCCTCATCAAATGTGAGATTTACAAGGAGGGAAAACAGTACACCTCTCTGAACAGTGTCTGGGAGGCTGTGGTTGCTGCTGCACGCAATGTTGATCGTGAACAGATCAAAGCACTGACAGAATCCATGGATGGCTGGCTTTTGAGTGTCCTTGCAAATAAAGGTGGCTATATTGGTCACTGATTTGTTTTTGTTTTGTTTTTGAATGTCAGAAATGTATATTTGTGAATGTTTAGCTGTTATATTGGTTTCCCTGATGAAAATAAATAATTGAAATGGGTATACATTTGTTTTTTGTTAAGTTGCCTAATAATTATGCACAGTAATAGTCACCTGCACACACAGATATCCTCCTAAAATAGCTAAAACTAAAAAAGCCCCACTCCAACTTCCAAAATATTCAGCTTTGATATTAATGAGACTTTTGGGTTCATTAAGAACATGGTTGTTGTTCAATAATAAAATTAATCCTCAAAAATACAACTTGCCTAATAATTCTGCATTCCCTGTATTATATTTGTTACTTTTCTGGAAAACCAATTGAAATATACTTTGAGTCTTTGTTTGCTTAAAGTGATAGAAAATTATTTGAAAAATAATTAAAAATCTCATCTTTTATATCAGAAAAAAATGCCTATAAAAAGAATGTAAGCGAATTGCAGCCTGAGGGCAAATTAAGGCCCATCAAATGACAGTTTGAGGCCCCTGCCAAAGTTTAGTGTAAGTGAAACCCGCACTAATTATAGATTTGTTTATTACTATCCATCCATCCATTATCTGCACCGCTTATCCTCAGTGTGGTCGCGGGCGTGCTCATCCCAAATATCTTCGGGCAGTGGGCAGGGGACACCCTGAACTGGTTGCCAAAGACTGGTTCACAAAGTCAGACAATTCACTCGGACATTCACACCTAGAGACAATTTGGACTGGCCAATTACCAAGACATGCATGTTTTTGGAATGTAGGAGCAAACCGGAGTGCCTGGAGGAAACCCAGGCAAGCATAGGGAGAACATGCAGACTCTGCACTGTAAGGCTCGTTGCTGGATTTGATCTCATGACCTCAGAAATGTACCACGGACGCGTTAACCACTCATCTGCAGTGCCGCCTTGTTTATTACTCATCATTAAATGTGTTTTTAATATTTTTAGATCTTATTTTGTGTAGAAAACTTGAGAAAAAATACATTTTCGAAAAATGGAATGTTTTTATCAGAACTTTCCTAGTGGAAAACCCCACATGTGGCCCCCAAATTAATTGAGTGACCCCTCAGGTAAATAAACAAGCAAAAATAAGAAAATTCTAAAATAGCATCTTTCTCTATCTACTGTATATCTACTAGATTATAAGTAAATCACTATGGTTTAAAAACGAGTTTGATATCCTGACAGAAGTCATTCCTTCCACCTTGCAGGAAAATATATTATAGGCTAAAGAAACCGACCTTTTGCCTGTTGGCACATTCCAAAAGGTATGTTTGGGCACAAACCCGTTTTTTAAACATCACAAAAGTCTGGCATTTTACAGGGGTGCTTAGAATTTTTATTTACACCGTAATTATTTAGAGAGAGAAAAAGTTGAGCAGTTGCGAAAGGACTTCTGTTTGCTCTTGAGCTCATATCTCACTAAGCTTCACGCATGTATCAACGTTTACCTCATACTTGGTTCAAAACGTTCCAGACACGTTCAACAAAGCTTTCCAAAACCGGTTTGGTGTTCACAAATACATTTTGTAGATGCTCAAGATTTGATGGTGGCAAGAAGAATTGTTTTACTGAAGTAGGGGACCTCTTGCCATTTTTGGCTCTTCTAGCTTTCCAGGAATATGTGATTCTTTTAAAAACAGCCACAGTTAACACAAAGTCATAAAGCAGCACTCTCTGACTATTTTTACATTCTGCTCCTCAAAGCTTTCTCCACTGATCCCTCCCTGCTTTCTTGTTCTCTTTCCCCTCTCAGACTTTACTAGGTGGCAGGCTTTTGTTCATCACAAGTTACTTCCTTCGTTGTCAGACAGGGAGGGAAAGTGGAAAAGGGTAGAAAAGGCACATAAAAGTTTGTAGCATGGTCAATAAAACATTTTATACGATATTACATACAAGCAATACTAACTCGTTGAGTGTCAACCTGTTTTTGAAAAGATGACCGATTAGTGAAAGTTCCAAGTATTCTGACTAAACTTATAATAAGAAATTGTACTATCGGGCTTTTTTAACACAGAGAGTACCAAAGGCACGATTAAAATGTCATCTTTCCCAGAAATACGGCAGATTGTAATTCATTGTGTGACAGTCGTCATCAGTAGAAAGTAGTTACGTTTTGAGAAATTCCTATCTTTAAGTGAAATTAAGGTTTACCCTCACTGATTTCTATGAGATTAGATTTTAAAAAGACCTTTTTCACACAACTTGGACTACTCTTCATCGTGAAATGACAAGCTATGGCTGTGCAAAATATTCTGTTCTATTAGACCAATCTTCTATCTATCTATCTACCTTGGTCATATCCCTCAAGAGGGGTGACCGACAGCAAGACACACACATACAATAACAAAGAAAATAAAAGGGAAATGAATTGCAAAAAAAACCAAAAAACACACATTTTTGGACCATGGCCAACCCAATTGCCCAAACACCCAAACAAGTTAGGCACCTCGGCACCCAAGTTGGTCATGCTTTCGTACCTCCAGATGAAATGGGACACCAGAAAGCGGCCATGTCACTCGGGTCAGGGTGACACAACACACTCTTTTTTTCAACAGCAGGGCCTGACAGCCTTCACTGGTTTACCCCTGCTGCATCATACGGGTGCCCAGCCCATCCTTAAAAACGCGTCCACAATCCCACTATCCTTTCATAACACCTCTCCGCTCCTTTCTATCACCAACAAGAGCTCTAGCTTCCATTATATTTAGACCTTTTTCCTGCAGTCCACTCATAACACCATCCATCCACGTCAATAGCGGCCTTCCCCTTGGTCTCCTTCCATTGACTTCTGCTCTGTAGATCCTCTTCAACATTCGCTCCTCATCCATCCTCTCCATGTGTCCAAACCAACCGAGTACTCTCTTATCAACACGCTTGCTCAGTTCCACAACTACTCCAGTTCTGTCTCTCACAATTTAATTTCCTCTCGTCTATCTAATCTTGTCACTCCTAACATAGTCCTCAAACATTTCATCTCAAAAACATTCAACTTCCTTCTTAAATCTGCGTTCAGGCTCCAAGTCTCTGCACCATACAACACAGTCGGCACAATCACACTCTCATACAGTCCCCTCTTAACATCCATATTGATACTCTTGTTGTTCATCACTCTCCTCAGAGCACCCAAAACCTTGCTTCCTTGATTCACTCTGTGCAATACCTCACACTTCATTCCACCAACTGCAGCCACATCACAACCCAAGTACCTAAAGCTTTCAACTTCTTCCAGCACCTGTCCATGCAACCTGATTTTTAACGACCAATCTTAGTCTCTTTAATATCTGACTTGATCGTTAAGTTACAAACATAAAAAAAAATTGCATTGTCTTTTCCCCTCCTATCTTTCTAATTTAATTGAGCCACTTGTTCCTGCTCGGAGCCTTTCGCTAATAAAATGCTGAACTACTTTTAGCTCCAAAAGCCAAGAAGAAATCTGCAAGCTCGAGCGCTTTCTCCATTCATACCCCAGTAGTGTGGAATGCCCTGAGATATGTGATCTTCAACCTCAGTGACTTAGGCCCAATCCCATTCCTCTCACTTGGCCCTGAGAACCCTCCAGTGAGGTCCCTCCATAGGGAAGTCCCCTCGTTGAGTGGAGTGCAAAGTGAAGATTGTCCCCTAAGAAATTGGAAGGGGCTTGCAAGGTTCCACCCCAGTCCAGTAGATGGCCATAATACAAATTGGCTGTAGACCTCAGTGAGGTATTGGCCTACGTCACATGTAAACAACTCGAGTCTCAACCTGTAGTGTGTCAGTTGGAGAGTCGGTGCAACGTTAAAAATGCCCGCTACAGCTGTGTTATTACCGATTGCCTGGAAGCTCATCACCTTTTCCGTGTCTCCAATCAACGGAGGAGAAATGCGCGATATTGAAGACTGCTTCGGCGCTATGTAGCACTGATTCATCTTTACAAGGTACGTCCACTCATTTAAAAAAAAATGACCCGTTCGGTCAAATACATACATACAACGTACAACGCACGCTCACATAATACCCTATGTTTGTGTAGACATAAATGACAACCTACTTATTAATATCTAAATGCCCTTTTATGACATATAGTAGGGGTCTTTAATGTGTGACACGATAAAAAGTAAACAAACACAAGAACAGTCTACCTGACCTTTAAGCTGACATGATCGTCACCAAACTTCCCTGTAGGACCCAAACACCTTAGTTCATAAGGAATTTAATTCAAAAGAGTTGTCATTGGATATAAAAAAAAGATCATTTCTACTTTTTTCATGATGCATACCTCACAGTAAAAGCTGTCTTTTTCTTTTTCTATGCCCACATTTATGTCCAAATTGTTTATCTTATCTTTTGTGTTCCAGAGTGGCCATCCCATAAGCATGGACAGGTTGGACAGGAATGTTCCCATCCTGTGCTTATGGTTCGATGTGGAGTCAGAACTCATTCAGGACTTAGGGTTGAGCAAGAAGGTCATGTGGGCCCTGCAGGAGCTGCTAAAGAGGGAACAGGACCATGACTGGAGGTCCTGATCTACATGTACTGGCTGGCCCACGGTCTGTCCTACCATGTAAAGTAACGGGTCTTCAGTGTTCCCAGGTCCACCGTACACAGAATTGACCACAGTTAATATGGAATAAATTGCCCAAAAGCCATGTTTCAGGCTCTGGAAGTCAGACCCACATTTGCATCCTGTACTTTTCTGCATTACTATTCAATAAATGTCTTTATTTTGAGTAACACCTTGGTGGTTTATTTCATAATGATGTGAGATACTGTGTGTGAACTATGTGACTGTTGGACAGAAAACAACTACAAATGACTCTGGGTTAAATAATAGTTTACTTTCAGAAAAACGAACTCGCATTGGGCCGAAATGCATAATAGTAAATAAATAATGTGTCACAAAATGTAATGTAAATATACCAATACTTCCATAAAACTGGAAAACACAAACTGGAATTTCATTGAATTCTTTATAAAATATTTTCCTTTTATAAAACAAAGGGAAACATTGCAGGGATGTCACTCTTCTGGAAATTTGTCCACGAGCTTCCCAAAAAGGGGGTTTGGCCTCAGTTTCCTTGTGCCTTTTCTTCACTCTGGCAGACTCCTCTTTCAAAAAGTCAAGGAGTGTATCGTGCTTCCTTTTTTTTCTGGGTGATTTGGGGTTTGGCGCCGGGTTGGAAAATGCGGACAATGTGCCCGGTGGTGTGGATGGTGTGGTAGCTGTGATGGTAGCCATCTCTTCCACAGGACGCTGTACATTGGCCTTTAGGTTGGGTGGGAAAGAACAAGAATTACTTAATGCTGGTGTATTGTACAAACACAACTGTGTATGGGATGCTAAACAAGTTGTTGTGAGACAGGAAATTATAGGATGTGTTCTGGATAATTATTTGATAGTGAATAGATACACAAAACTGACATGTTATTCTTATGGCTGGAAGAGCCTTCAATTGGCCAGCATCACATATGCTTTAGAATTGTCTCCACGTTTGGACAACATTTTAAAAAGGTAATTTGATCTCCTAATGTCAATGGATTCTGGCGCTTCATCACTTTTGCTGCTGCTGGATCTTAGTGCTGCTTTTGACACAGTGCGCCACAATATCCTACTAGAACGGTTGGAAAAATGGATTGGTCTCTCAGGAGCCGTCCTCTCGTGGTTCAAATCTTACCTCTCAGATAGGACGCACTGTGTTAAATATGGTGAAACGACATCTGAGCCCTTTAATGTTACCTGCGGTGTTCCGCAGGGTTCAGTGCTCGGCCCCCTACTTTTCAACATTTACATGCTTCCATTAGGTGATATTATTCGCAAGTACAATATCAGCTTCCACTGCTACGCAGACGACACTCAACTATATCTTCCGTTGGAGGAATCTTCCACACTAAACTGTGGAAATTTGGAGGCCTGTCTCACTGAGATAAAAGAGTGGATGTCACTCAATTTCTTGCGTCTTAACTCTGAAAAGACCGAAATGTTAGTCATTGGTCCTTCTAAATGCCGGGACTTATTCGCAAAAACTGCTGTGAACATTGACAAATGTCACATCACACAGAGTGACTCAGTTAAAAATTTAGGTGTCATATTTGACCCTGATCTATCCTTTGAGATGCATGTAAAGCAAATTACTAGAACTGCCTTCTTCCATCTTCGCAACATTGCTAAAATCCGTTCAATACTGTCTCAGTCTGATGCAGAAACAATAATTCATGCATTTGTTACCTCCCGTCTCGATTACTGCAATGCACTACTCTCCGGTCTCCCGAAGTCCAGAATCAAGTCTCTTCAGCTAGTACAAAATGCCGCAGCGAGGCTTTTAACTAGGACAAAAAAGTACGATCACATAACACCGATTATGGCTAACCTGCATTGGCTCCCAGTTAGCCAAAGATGTGACTTCAAAGTTCTCTCAGTATTGTACAAAATCATACATGGACTTGCTCCCTCTTATCTTTCAGATCTGATCTGCCACTATGTCCCGGTCTGAAGCCTACGATCTGAGAGTGCTGGTCTTCTGATGATCCCGAGAGCAAAGAAGTCTTCTGCTGGTTCGAGAGCGTTCTCCATCCGGGCACCGGTGCTGTGGAATGCTCTTCCCCCTGAGATTCGATCTGCAACCTCAGTGGAAATGTTTAAATCTAAACTTAAAACTCACTTCTACTCCATTGCATACGAATAACCTACTCCTCTTGTCGGTTGAAAATAGTTTGTGTAATATAGTGTAACAATCTGTGAAGCCCTTTGAGACTCTTCGTGATTTAGGGCTATACAAATAAAAATGACTTGACTTGACTAATTAGTTTATTTAATATGTGTTTACAGAGAAGGCAGTGGACTATGTGATAGTTACTTGTTTCAACTGTATTTCCGCGTGAAATTCGGAGACATTACTCATGATGCATGACGAAAACTAATGCATTCTGATCTCACATGAAAGAATCATATTGTAAATAAAACACGACACCCGAAATTGTGTGCAGTAAACAAGCGCATAATTCAGAACGTTATTGTGACTATGCTGCTTTAGCGACTGGCCATGTAGCTGTAAAAGCACGACTCGTTTAAGATAAATACAGGGATAGGATGAACCGTGATTTTCTGCAGTTATCCAACTCTACGGTTTGCAGTATGAAGATTTTTTTTTGCGGCTCCCTCGGTAAATTTGTGCACTGTATAAAGTAGCGATTTTGCAATGTTCAAACCAAATAAATACATTTCAAGACAGTTTCTTTACATCAATCCAATGGAGTCAAATACTGCTCCTAAGATTTCAAATTCTTACAACTATTTTTGACGTAACAGAAATAGTTACATTCTCTGGTACCCAGTTACTTTTACTATAAGTAATTTAGTTCTAACTCAGTTAATGTATGGAAGAAGTAGTGAGTAACCATAACAATATATTTTTTAAAAGTAATGTGCCCAACACTGATCACAATGCTTACATAGGCATACAATAATTCACAAAAATTCATCCATACCTAGGAACTATTTGGAGTCACCAATAAACCTGCCATGCATGTTTTTGGAACGTGGGAGGAAACTGGATTGTTTGGAGTAAAACACCCAGGCACGGGCTATCTCCGCACAGGGAGGCCGGTAGCTGGGATCGAATCCTGGACCCCTGAACTGTGAGGCAGATGTGCTAACCATTCATCACCCTGCCACCTCATTCAGTTGTTTTTTTTTCCAGGAAAAAAGTATCTGACCAAGCCCCTCTGATGGGTTGGTGCTGCCAATGGTCCTGAAAGAGTTAAATGCGTATAATGATTTGTTGAGCAACCTAATCCATTTCAGAAAACGCAGGTCCATTTAATTTCATGTGAGCAGAGTTACATGAACATTGTAAGGATAAAGAGTCAGATAAGCTTTACCTGTCCTCTATTAGAGTGCACGTAAAGTGTATCCTAACACAACATCCAATGTTAAATTTGACACCGTATAATTTTGAGTGGAGCCACGAAGTCAATTCAAGAACATCCACTGTTTTTTGGAAGAGTTCAGGGTAAGGTTTTGCAGTTTGCTGGGTCTCTAACACTGCATTACACAATAGAATCAAGAACACTGTTTAACACTGACACAAATAGTAGTCTGCTGCTGCTGAGTGAGGGTGTGTGCATGTGTGTGTGTTATAAAAATGCTCAAGAAACAACACAGTTGTAAAAATAATTCATGCGATCCCACGAGAACAGACTCTATTCAGTGAGGCAGTGCCCCAATAGGAAGTCCACTTCCAGAGTTCACTTCGACAGTGTCAACTTTGCATGAGTGTATTTGCACACTTTGAATCGCTGACTCTGAGAGGCCAAGCACACAACTTTTGAGCCTTTTGTTAGCATGAGAACAAAAGAAGAGGAAAATCCCAATAAAAAAGTGAGCCAACATTTACCGAGCAGGAGTGGGCAGTAGCGGGGGATCAGGTGTGTCTCCAAGGCTACTGCTGTTGGGGATACAGTGTTTATAACCACTTGGCGAGAGGAAGTTGCAAAAATAGCTTCAACATGAAGGTCAGCTGCCGCTTTAGGGAATTGCTTACTACTAAAAGACATTCTTAATGGCCAGGATAGTGTAACTTGATGCTTAATGTGGCTGTGCTCCCTGCCGACACTGGGGACTTCCATAGCCATTAGCCAAGCTTGTTGTTAGGGTTCCCCTTCACTTGACTTGACACTTATCTCTAAATCAAGTTGCAGTATGAACACGGACTTTCCTTACTGGGCTTAAATTGCTCCTAAATTCAGTGAGCTGCTTGACTCTTTTCAACCAATGTTCTAAATGTAGGTAACACTTGCCTTAAACTCTTTTTGTTGGTCAATTCCAAACCAGATTTATGTATATCATTGATCACAGCCTGATCAAATTTCATAACGGTAAGGACAATGGTGTCATGATCCAACACACCACAAAGAGGCGCTGGAATATCACTACACCTGCATCCCATTATTCACACCTGCCGCTTATCAGGGACTTTGTATAAATGGACTGCGCTTGCAACCTTATCTGTCGGATCGTTAAGCTTTAAGCCGTTCCTGCCTGCCAAAGTTGACTTCTTGTTGCCTGTGCTGTGGCCCCCGAATTTATTTTGGACTGTGTTTCGAATTCGATCGTTTTTACCTGGACTTCCTGTGTGGAATGAAATGATCTGCATTTATATAGCGCTTTTCAAGTCAATGACTTCCCAAAGCGCTTTACAATGTGTTCCACATTTCCCAATAGCGTCCTTGCAGCCATGTAAGGCACTAACCTGTTTATTGGGGGTATTAGGGGTTCAGTGTCTTACCCAAGGACACTTCGACATGTAACACGGACGAGCCGGGATTTGAACTGGGATCAACCTCCTGAGCTACTGCCGCCCCCATGAATGATTTTTGTCCAACTCCCTTTATGCCCCAAATAAAACACTGCCCGTGTGTCAGTGTTTGGGTTGAACTCAAAAACCTTACAAATGGCCTATTCTGGTGATAATGGTAATTTTATTTGATTTTATATTGATGATGTCGAGTTTGGTAAATGTGGTGAAATTCACTTTCAAATCTTAATTTGACAGTGGTTTAAAATAAAATATTGCATTACATTTATTTCCATGCACAATCATTGATACAAGGGCACTGGACTTGAAAACCGAAGTTGTAAAAACGCTTGGCCGAAAACCAAAAATTAATCACCTATTGAAACATAAACATTTTTATTTTTAATTTTGCACTGACCGTCTAAAGGCCCGGTCACACAGCCTTTCACGGGCGCATCTAGGCTGAATCACGGCCAGAAATTTCTGCCCGTGAAGCAGACGGTGTTGGACGCTTTTGAGATCGCGATACAGACGAGATACAGCCGTGTTTTACACGCGGTCGGAAATTCACACGCGGTTGGCCGCGCGAAAAAGTTTTGCGCTGCTCAAAACTTTAGACCACAGGTAACCGCGGGCGGCACAGCGATGCAGCCGCGGTTTCCAGCGATAAGGACACGAAACAGTCGCCGGAAGGACGCGGAACAGTCGCCGGCCAATTTTTAACATTTTTCACCGCGGGCAACCACGGGCAAAAAAAAAATCGCAAAATTTTACCCGCGATACAGACGCAAAAGGCTGTGTGACCGGGCCTTAAAGAATGTAGAATCTAAAAAAACTGAATGGTGTAAAGTTGCAGAGGGGAAATGGTTTTAAGTATTTGGGTTTGTATGAGGCAGCAGGGGGAGGTTTGGAGGAGGATATGAAATAGGGGGCAAATGTAGAGATCTGCGAACGGATGCAAAGCGGGGATTGCATGAAGGTGTGGATGTACCAATCGTGATGTATGGCTCAGAGGCGTGGGGTTTGAGAGAAAATGAGCGTAATGGGTTAAGTGTCTTTGAAATTAGATGTTTTCGTTGTATGTGTGGAGTGACCCGACTGGAAAATGGAATTAGTTAGGAAGTAAGCAGAAGACTTGGTTTGGTGAGAGAGATTGTGAAGAAGGTTGATGAAAATGTTATGAGATGGTTTGAACATATGGAAAGAATGGATAAAGGCTGTTTGACTGAGAGAGTATATAGTGCCAAAGTGGTGGGAAATACAATGAAAGGAATGCCCAAATATAGTTGGATAAATGCGATGAAATGTTCTCTGGATGTGAGGTCGGTTCATTTAATGTATACGTGAGTGAATGCTGGGGAAAGATGTGAATGGCAAAGGATAGTTAAGAATGACTGATATCATGCGAAGGGGGTAAACCAGTGTACGCTGTTGGGCCTCTGCAGGTGAAGGATTGCATGGCACAGCAACTCATCTCTTGTTGTGCTGTGGGCTCAATGTTTGGTGTCAGGTTGGGAAGAGCGAAGGGGAATGCATGTTTGGTGAATGTTTGTGTGTTCTTGACTCAGCCACCTGCCGTTAGGGGGGTATGGCTTTGGTATATAGATAAAATAATAAGCACATCAGGTCTTAGCGTGCCGTGTATTGTGCGTGTGTGTGTGTGTGTGTGTGTGTGTGTGTGTGTGTGTGTGTGTGTGTGTGTGTGTGTGTGTGTGTGTGTTTAAAAGAAAGACCTGGTGCAAGACAGGGTTTGGTGTACATGCAATGTAAGGCGCCTTAGGATGTCTTCAGTGACTGGTTAAAGCGATATAAAAATGCAGACCATTTACTATTTGATACAGAATTCTTTCTTTCACACTCTGCTTGTTTTTTCTGGTATTGCTACTTCAGATATGCAATGTATTCTTGCTTTTTGTCCTTTTTGGAGAAGGACAAGACTGAGTGTTGCAATGTGCATGCATTAAGAGCCATCGTATTGGCACTTGGACCCTATGTACGCCGTCACCTGAACCTGCTGCATCAGTCACGATTGAAGGGCAGGAAGCTGTCAACTGGACATTTTGTTATTACCTGTATTTAATGTTCATCCTTTGTGTGGCCCCTTTTCAATGTTTCTTAACTTTCCTCATGCTGAGGTTTTTGAGTATTTCCTTCCTCTTATGTAGGTTTCAAATCAGAGAACGTTGAAATGGTGGACTGTGTAGCCCTTTGAGACTTTTTTTGTGATTGGGGCTATACTGTCACGAACCAGGACAGGAAATTGGAATGAGAACCCAATCGCGTAACGTTACTCACAATTTATTGGGGAGAAGAGGAATGCGCACACACTCGATCCGGGGATTGATGGTCACCGAAGTAAATTTAAATCAAACAGATCGGGCCAAAAATAAAACAGGATCAAAACACAGGCAAAAACGGAGATTCACAGGACTTGGCATATCACACAGAGTCCAGCAGAAGTTTCGCAGACGCTCTGAAACCAGGCAACTCGCAAGACCGCGTTTAAGTAGTCCGGCAGCAATCTGTCAACGCGTTTCAGCTGGTGTCAGTGGGCCAATTGGGCGCCGTGGCAACCGTGAGAGAACCTGGCACCACACGGCAGGGACCAATTGGGCGCCATGGCAACCATAACATATACAAATAAATATGACTTGACTGTGATACTTGTCTCACTAGATGGTAATTTTAAGTGAATTAATCATTATATTCTGATAAAATACCAAAAAAGAGTAATTAAGCCCACAAAAAAGCCAGTTAAACAACAAAGTGATGCAGAAATATAACCGTTGAGGGATCTAAAGTGGAAAAAATGGTAACAAGTTCAATGTGCTTTGAGTAAAGTGGCTGATGATCCATTCATTCATTCATGCATTGATTTTTCAAAATGGTTATTCTCACTTAGGTTGAAATGCTACATTGTACAATCTTGCTCACTTTTTTATTAAGAAAATATTTAACAGCATTTTTGACTTGTGTCGATGTGACCTTTCACTGTTGGTTTTCAAATAATGAGTGTTGTTTGTAGAAGTCAAGTAACTTGTGGACAATGCAAAGAAAGTTGACACAGACATAAGCAACGATATGCAACATCAACAGACCACGCATGACCTTGTGAAACTATACATCGGCAGAATTTGGCCACGAATGAAACGGCATTATATACAAAGAAAAAAAAATTGGAACTCTACAGTAAAACACAATAATTTACGACTGTATTTGGATTACGTGCGCATGTCAAACTGGGTTGTTCCAAGTCATCTGCCAGAGTCAGCTGAGGCATCATTAAGCTACCTTTGTTTGAATGACGCACATTGTCTGACGTAACTTTCACCATTACGGCGCCAGAGACTGATGACAAAACTTTAAGATCTTAATAAATGGGACAAAGTGCCTTTGTTTTTTCTTCCTCCCAACCTTCCCCAATTTACGAGCCTACTAATAAAAACACTTAACTTGTGTTGCTACTGCAATAACAATGAAGCAAACAGCCACCTGTCCAGTCTGGAACAGGATTTTGGAAAGTTGTTTAATTGTGAATTGGATTCAATCGTGACTCAAGAAATTTATGAATTGGAAGACATGAAAAAAAAAAGACAAACAGTCCACTGAAATTTGATTGAGTCACACATGGAGAATGAACAGGCAAAACAGCCTGCAGTGTTTATTTTCGCACACAATGAAGAACGCGATCTGCTAATCCCTGGCCACAGGTGCACAAATACCTGTTTAAGCAGAGGTAATACTGATAAAGGATCCTGGAAAAAGGAAAAAAAACGGAGTAAAAAGTTCCCACACTTGTCTGTTTAGTTTCTTCCAGCCAACATGCAAAGCAGCACGCCACCCATGAATGACACGGGCTGGTGTGTGTAGGCGTGCATACGCGAGACTCGTGTAACTCACCTGACGCTCAAGCTCTTTGTTCAACCCTAATTCACAGGGCGGCTGGTGCGGCCTGCCTTCCCCTGAGGCGAAAGAACAATTTCTCAGGTATGGGAAAGCGGACATGGGAGGAGAGTTCTCACCACGCTCCCTAACCGTTCTCACAGCACCTGATTGGCGAAAAATTGCGTCACAATGACTGGAAGGTAGCAGGCCAGGTAGGCTGTAGGTGCTTGGAAGTGTGTCTGTCTTTGAGGAGGACAAACAAAAGGAGGAAGAGTTTTATTTGGCTGAGTTATACCTACAGACTCGTTTGATGTTTAATGTCTTGTGTGCTCCTCTGAACACCTTAGCCACTTTTCAGCAGCTACTTTACAAACTTGATGACAGGCGTACGTGTGAATCAGTCTGAAACAGGGGTGGGCAAATTATGAGCCACGGCCTCAGGCTTTTTAATACAGCCGTCAAATGTTAATGACAATAAGTATAAAACGGTCCAAAAAGGACTATTTATAAAAATGTGTTGATTTGGTACCACTCATAGTGCCCCCAACATTCAAATAGCTGGCTACATTTGCTCTTTTTCTTTTCTTTTTTTTAAACGGTATTTCCACGACCGTAAGGCGCACATAAAAATCTCTGATTTCTTTCATATTGTGCAGTGTGCCCTATAGTGCGGTGCGCCCTGTGTCTCATGTGGAGTTGCTGACATGGACCAGCTCGGTTGGGCGCCCACCCCCGAGACTGGGAGGTCACAGGTCGAGCCTTGGATGAGTCAAGACTTACAACATTTTTTGGTGAAATATGATGTTTTAGTGAGATCTTTAATATTTCCAACTAAATGCAATCTCCTGTGACTTCTATGTGCCTCTGATTTCAACACCACCACCTCCCGCTTGCGTAGAAGAGGACACGTGACATCACACGCAATGCATTGTTGGTGGAAGTACTCTTAATGCTAACGCCGTAGCGTATCTAGCAATTTGAAAGTTAATGTTATCGTCTTGGTGCTTCCGTTTCATGAAACAGTGTCATTTTTCCACCCTGACTACAATGTTGCAGAAACTTCCAGCGATTAATAATTAAAAGAATGGATTGCCGATGCTAGGGCTAACCATGTCTGTTGTTTGATCTTTTTGAAACTGACTCTGAAAGTGAAAAAAGTGAACCTTTTATTGGAGATTTAGCGAAACTGTTCTGGTCAAAAACAGAGGACGGGGATTTTGACTGTGTTGTTGATATGGGTTCCCAATTTTAAAAAAAAGTGAACACCAAACCCTGTCTTGCACCAGGTCTCTCTTTTAAAATTGTGTCTTATCCTTGTGATTTACTTTGCAATCAATACTTAAATAAACCACAATGAAAATCAGTTTTGCAGTTTTTAAAATATGCACACTTGTAAGCTTGTCTGTGTTGCTGTAAAAACAAAGAATATCAAAATGAGAAAAATGTACCAATTTATTTGTAACCATTGGCTGATAATCAGGACCAGCATCACAAACTTGAGACAGACGCAATAGTTGATCAAACCCCTGAGAGTGGAACACATCAACACATTCTCAAGAACACAGAAACAAATAAGGTCCATTTTTCTTTATTCCACCAAATGTGAGCTTTGAAAGAGTCAACACTGCCCACTATAATTTTTTTTCACTATATTGAGTTAACTTCAATGACTGCTTAAACTACAAAACCTGAAGCATTGGTGGAAATGTAATGATTAAACAAGTGATACAACTCATCCCTCTAAACTTGGCAGTTTTGCAATGACAAAACCAGACACAAACTGTACAAAAATCATTTTAAGACGTTTATTTTATTTTCCTGCTTCAAGCTCACATTCAAGTTAAGCTAACACGGAGTCAGTTTTAATAAGCAAAACCATAAAAGATCAGTAATAAAAAAATCAGTAATATAGAGGATATTAAAATTTTACCTTAAGCTCAACTGCAAAACTGATAAGCCTTTATTTTAAAGCATTTCAAAAAAATTGAGGTGTGCGTGGGGTTCAAGAAGTCAGCCGTGCGTTATCGCTGTCTTTGTCCTTGAATGAATAACTGGTAGACCGAGATATGAGCAAACTTGTTGCGCACCTGCTAACGCAGTAAACTCTATCCCGAAGTCGTACTTATCACTGGCCATCACGTCAACACAGGAGCTGAGTTCCTGGAACTGCTTTAAAGTCATGACAGCCAAGTAATAAGTTAGTGTTTCATTATTTGCATCAATCTCTCTCCTCCTTGTGAATGCCGTCGAACATTTTTACACAAGTCAGTTCGGTTTTCACCATGAATCTTTCTTCCAATGCTATTTTCTATTGTGATGGGATATTATCTTATAGAAGTAATATCTTTTTTTGATCATTTAAACCATTTGGTTTTCTTTTTTTTCTTGCGGACAGCAACAACAATTGCTTTTGAGAGGAAATTGAGATGAATTGAAAGAGTCAATTTTACAGCAATAAATGTAAAAGGTTTTAATTCCCTTCTCATTGCTCTCTAGTAGGTGCCACAGGTCCCTCAAAAGTAGGACAAACAGGCTCAGACACAGCACTCTCCCGAGGGCCATCACAACCAATGCCGGAGTGGCTAATCTGGAATAACGGGAGACTTCCTGAAGCGCCGGCTCATGTCAAGGTGGAGTTTGGCCTGGATGGATGAGAAAAATAATTTGAACATGTTTCTGTCACTTGCATTATCTAAACATACTCTTGCATGCATTCACTTATCAGCTATTAAGCACATCCAGTGCAGCAGATCCGGTAAGTTTAACCATCGGGGGAAATTCTCCCCTCCCAAATTTTAACTTGATTTTGCCCACCACCACTCTTCTGTAGCGGTAAAAGGAACACAGAACAACGCGAGTGATATGAGTCAGGCACGATGGGTGGCAGAAAAGTGCTAGTTGAAGCCGAAAATGCTAAGAAAAAAGAAAAAGAAACGACTTGTTGTTATTAATCTCACTCATAATGCAATTTTTGCCTGTCATCTGTGTTTCTGGGTGTGTGTTGTGCTACGTGTTTGCAGAATTAAGCAGTTAAATTCCTTCACTGAGTAGCTTCTCACACTCAAATAAGCTCTTAATGATGGGAATTACGCCTGTTTTTCAAGAAACGGCTTTTTTGCCTCAGCTCACTAAAAAGAGCCGACTTTTTCAGCTACCAAAAGCCTCTTTAGATTGTTTTTGTTGCTTCAACTCATATTAAAAGTTATATTTTAGCTCTATGCACATAATTAGGGGGACGAATAAGACAATGTCACAAGCCAGAAACGGAGACAGGACCCAATAGCGTTCGTTTTTACTCAGTTTTATTGAGAAAGAGAGCAGTGCTTGCTTCCACGATCCGATGATCTTTGGACACGGGTTGCTGATGGCAGGAACGCGGAAGTGGCACTTCCGTGTCGAGCGAGGATAGTCGTAGGCAGCGGGAAAACTGGTTGATCGCCGGGACGGGGGAGCAAGGGCGGTAACGAGTCCAGAAAAAAGGTCGGCAAAAGGTATCAGACAGGAAACAGGGCAAAACAGACCGATGGCCGGGATGGTGGAGCAAGGCAGAAACGGGTCCAGAAACAGGTCGGCAACAGGTATCAGGTTGGAGAAAACAGGGCAGGAGAATGTCGGATAGTGCAGAGCTTGCCTAGCTGAAAGCATAGGTTCGCAGACGGTCTGACAGCTTCCTCTTGGGAGCTGGGGGTTTAAAAAGGGTCAGGGAGCCGATCAGTGACTAGGGCTGTTGGTGCCAATGGGGCAGTCGCAGGTGCCCCGAATCAGCAATCATGACAAACAATGGAAAAAGAAACAAAAGAAGAAAATAAATAAAATAATGGCAGTCTATGAATAGTCTGTGATCTGTAAAGCCATTTGAGACTTCTTGTGACTACTGGCTATACAAATAAACATGACTTGATTTGACTTGACTCAAAAAGAGAAAAAAAGAACAAAAATGGAAAACAAAACATAAAAGGCTAGAAGACGCAATAGAATACAAGGAAAATGAAAAAAGCATGTAGAGCGGCTGACATAGACCAGCTCGGTGGTCTATGGAAAAAAAATAAGAAAAAGAGGAATAATGCTAGAAAAAATAAGAAGAAAGCTTTGTAGATAAAGAAAAAAAGAAATGATAAGAAGAAAGAAGCAGGTACTCTCACCATATAACTTCCTGGCATATAATTTCCTGTTGAGGCTTTTCTGTACACATTTGCATGTGAGCGGAGCTTCCCTGCCTTAAAATGTGTAAAAACGAACAAAGCTAAGAAGCCCATTGTCTTCTTGTTAATGTACACGGAAAATAAAAGTCTTATGTCTGTAGACAATGGCCCTGTCATCAACTAAGTCTCAGAGACCAGGGCTTTGCTCAGGATTTTGAGTCGCCTACTTGAAATGTGTGTAGTGAAGCTGCTTCATAATTTATAAGAGTTTAGTATGAAGCTTAAAAATCTTGGAAGGCAAATGCAATTTTGATTTCAAAATATATCATTGACAATAAAGACTATTCTCATTCATAAACTATGCCCTTTTGTGAAAACTTGGATTATGAAGTACTCTCATTGGTGAAATGTGTTTAAATACCCCAAATTTTAAGTCTAAAGCTCCTCAAATGCATTTCAAATTGAATTTCATTCACATCATTTCAGGCATTTGAGGCCAGTAGGAAATTGTGATCTTGCATTCAGAGCTCCTAGAGCTGTAATTCAGCTTTTCCGGATACAGTAAACAGAAACCATATTTAAGTATTAAGACAGGATTGCTTGCTATATGTTAACATTGTTGGCAGTGGACAGCATGAAACCAACTAAATTGATCGGTCACTTCAAAGACATTCCAATCACGTTGATAAGACGCTGAATCAACAACACAGATCCCATTGAAAAAATGCCTATTGGCCAATTGTAAGAGGAAAACAAAGCATCTAGAAGGGAGCTGGCTGTCTAGTATTGAAAATGAGGAAACCTGATGTTAGCTGTTGATGGATGTGCTGTTGGTTGTGTTTAACGTAGATTAGCGCTGTGGAAACATTTTTTGGGGTAATAATCGTTGTCCCCCTTCATGCATTTGATATGCCCCCCGTGAGACACTGCATCTATCCATTTTCCCCTCATCCTCTATATGGCCGCGCGGGTGCTGGTGGCTATCCGGCCAGTGGGCAGGCTGACACCCTGAACTGTTTGCCATCCAGTCGCAGGGCACACTGAGACAGACAACCATGCACACCTAGGGACATTTTGGACCTGGCAATTAATAGATAAAACCACAGTTGTTGTCATATTCTATGTTACTGATATCTATAAACAGCGTCTGAAACTCATGACAAAAAGTTACCGGGCAGACAACACTGAAAAGTTGCCTGCCCAGTGACGAAGTTGCCAGCCCCATTTTTCACAACTTGAAACACAAAAAGACGACTAATAGCAAAGAAACCATTGTTGCAAAGTATTAAGGATTTATAAACAGAATGTATATCAGAACAAAACTTAAAAGTTAAGTTTATTTTAAATCTACTTATAACATTTATTGCATGTATATGACATAGCTCTTTTCTATCTGCCATCATTATGTACCTGTATTTACTCATCTTCATTCATGCAATGTTTGCGTCATCTGCTACAAGTCTTCTCTGACTTCTTCCACAATGCTTTTAGTGTACATAGAGTCATAAATTTTGTTAGCTTCTTTCGAATCTTTCTTCTGGGGCTGAGGTTTTGGCTTGATTCCTAACCACTTCTCCATTTTCTTGTGTTCTCTGTACGTCTACTTTGGAAAATGATATGCAAATACACGACCTTATAACGCTCGGCAGAGTCAGGAAGCACAAAGTTATTCGATGCAGGCTTCTGATTGGCTGCCGATTATGCAAATTGCCAAACGGACCGAAATTCCGAAATTTCCAAACCGATCGAACATTTCGAAATCGGAATAAAGCAAAAGTTTGATTTGGGGAAATAGTTGTCGGCCACCCGGGCGAAAACATTTTGTTCAAGTTGTACGCCAGATGTAAAAGATGCACGCCCCGGGCGTCCAGGCAGACGTTATTTCAGACACTGCTATAAATAAATAAATGTTTTCACTGTGCAGGTTTTGACTATTGCAGCACTTTTTAGGATCACAAAAGCCCCCTTCCTGTCATAACTGAAACAGCAAAATCCAATGCGTTTTGAGAGGAATCGACTACTGACGTTTTTGCACACATATTTGGGCGATGCAGTTATTACCATGCATGCATGACCACGCAGAGTTCATTCAAGGAGCTTCATACTTTTACAAGCCAAGCCTAATTATATATATGCATGCGAATTACTGATTGGGCGCGTGGTTGTCAGTCAGTCTCCCCTTCCCTGTTAATGTGTGTCGGCGTGCGTGCGAGGCAGGCAGCCAGCAGTGTGCCTGGCGGATGAAAGCACGCGTGGGCGAGCGTGAGCCCGAGTGTGTGCGCAGCTGCTGACGAGAACTGTCACTATCGGGTCCACACATCTTTGGCACTGTCTGTGTTGATAGTGTGCCTGAGGGCGAACGAGCGCGCAGAGGTTGAGGGGAGCAGCAGTTTCCCACGGCTGCTGCTCGCCGCCTAGGCCGTGCCTCTGCATTCCAGGACTGCCAGCGCTCTGTAAATGTTTGGACAGCCTCGAACAAATAACACACCTTGAAAGGCACAAGCACGAGCGCTCTCGCGCTCTCTGCGCTCCCTTTCTCTTCATCCCACTTCTTAAGCGCGCATGGCTCGCGCGCTCTCCACCCTACCCAGCCATCGCTGCAGTTTTCCCAGCAACCCTATTGCACAAAACGTGTTGAAACTGCGGACTTGCTTGCACAAACAAGTGCACGCTCGTGCATATTGGCGCAAGAAACACTACGTATAAGTGACGTCGTGTATGGTAAGGCACAGTCAGATCTCAGTCAAATGAAATGTCTGCACTGCTTATTCATCATTTATTTGACTGGCAATATTTAAAGGTTATCCCAAATTCTTAAACATGCAAAATGTGAGGAAATAGTGTACATGTTTTTGCATTTTAACGGTTTCATCAGTGCATTTTAATAATTTTCCAATATAATGCATTTTGAAGACAGCATGCCTTGTCTTTGTAACCCAGAGCTGTGACGTCAGTGGAGAAAAAACGGCCCCCTAGCAAGCCAGTTGCTGTATTGTTAATTGTCCAAGAGGATACAAGTGTTTTGGGCGAAGTTTTGCTAGTTTTTGTGGAAAATGCCTATACGCGTTGTGTCCCAGGTGGACAAAGTAATGGTACAACAAAGATAGATAGATACTTTATTCATCCCTGTAGGGAAATTCACATTTCCAGCAGTATCCTTGTGCTAAAAAAATAAATAAAAGGGCAAGCAGCCAAAAATGGGCTAACTGGTGAAACCAAACACACATGGAGAGCCACCAACTGGGTGCTAACCGGGTCCGATCAACAAAAGGCATGAGGCTGGCTGACCAAAAAATGCGGTGAGTAGCCAGGCAAACCGGGAGCCAACAACGAAAAACAGTATCGGCTGTGGCGATCAACGTGAAGCCAGCCGGGATTAAACCAAAGGACAAGGGAAAACCCAAATTTTCGCTTATTATTTTAATCATCATATTTTTTTTAATTAAGTTTATTTACCTCTAGGAGGCGCTAAATTATACTCGCTGTATCTTTACTTGGGGGGGTTGAAATGTCAAATGCCAATTTCCGTGCATCTATCCCTTATCCTGAGAATGGACATACACGGAAAGTAATCCAGAATGATTTTGTGCTCGTGCACGGTGATGAAGTCGGCCAGCAGCTGGAGTTGAGACGAAATTCCCAAACTTCCCCCGCGCTACTCCAGCAGCAGCCAGTTAACAGCAGCTTTGTTTTCATTGCTGGGGGCCCTCAGTTTGCAGATTTCCCTCATTTGCTTTTTCTGCTCAGCACTTTTTTGCAGCTGTGATGACATTTGGGCCTCACCCCCCTGGCTTCTCACGGGCTCATGCCAACGCCACTTCAGCCGCTGGTCGTCCGCGGAGGTTTGAGGTCAGCGTGCTTTACTTCTGCTGTGCGTATGCAGTGCACACACGTACTTAAAGTCACAAAGTATGTTGCTGACAGTCCACTCCACCGCGTCGGGATTTTCCAAACTGACTTAAACGCACTAATTGCAGTGATAGTCACTAAGCCTGCTGTAACTCTTTGGAAATGCTCTTAAATATCTCATCTCATCTCATCAGCCGTACCGCTTATCCTCATTAGGGTCGCGGAGGGGGCTGGAGCCCATCCCAGCCATCTCCGGGCAGTGGGCAGGGGACACCCTGAACTGGTTGCCAGCCAATCGCAGGGCACACAGGGACAGACAACTCATTCGCTCATTCACACCTAGGGACAATTTGGACCGGCCAATTCACCTGAAATGCATGTTTTTGGAACGTGGGAGGAAACCGGAGTGCCCGGAGGAAACCCACGCAAGCACGGGGAGAACATACAAACTCCGCACAGGAAGTCTGGAGCTGGATTTGAACCCACGACAGGTTCCCATGACATGAACTGTGCCGCACAAGCGCTAACCACTGCGCCGCCGTGCTGCGCTCTTAAATATAATATATATATATATATATATATATATATATATATATATATATATATATATATATATATATATATATATATACACATACCCTAGTCATATCCCTCGAGATGGGTGACAGACAGCAAGTCATACACAAAAATAAAAAGGAAAAAAGGAAAAAGTAGCAAAAAACACAAAAAAATTGACCATGGCCAACCCAAATGCCCAAACACCCAAGTTAAGAACCTTTGCCACCCGAGTTGGTCATGCTTTCGTCCCCTCTAGATGAAACAGGACAGAAGAAAGCAGCCATGTCCCTCGGGTCAGGGTGACACAACACACTCTTCTGTACAACAGCAGGGCCCGACAGCTTTCACTGGTTTATCCCTGCTGCATCATACAGGTGCCCTGCCCATCCCCGAGAACGCGTCCAAACATTGCACTATCCTTTCACAACACCTCTCCACTCATTCCTATAACCAACAATAAATATATATATATATATATATATATATATATAATATATATACATATTATATATATATATAATTAATCGTTTTCCAGGTCAGTACTGATCGATTAGAACCCGAACATTTTGGGGTAAAAGAAATAGAAAAAGTAACTTTAAATGTGGGTTGCGTCGTTGAAAGTGCCCTTAAAAAGTGGAATAAAGGAATTTCCCTTTCTTAATTACGTTTGCCTATCAGAGTTCAAAGAGCCCTAATAATAATTCTTGCTTATATCTTACTTTTAACAAACCTTTTCGGTAGGATATTTGGTAGGGATAATTGGGGGTGGAGGGAGTGCTGGAGAGTGGCTTTATGCTGGCCCCTGCATTTTCTCCGTTTTATCTGTTAGCGTAGCATGAATACAGTGAAAGTTAGAAAAAGGCCTGTTACAAATACAGTCCCAACCTTAACTCCAACAAAGATGAAAAAAGAAAAGTTTATCCGAGCGCGTCTAAGTAAGGCACATACTTGTACTCGCAACTTAAAGAGCTTGACAGGTGCTGTAAGTATGACACAAGCCAGGAGAATCTGGAGTGTTTACTTAGCCTCGGAGTGCTACGTCAACAGAACGCAGCGGCCTACAAAGCAGCGAGTAAAAGTGGCAAGCGGAAGCGCTGTGACCGGGGAAGGAAACGAGGTTGTCGGGCCGGGCTAACAGCTCGGATGAAGGCTAAACCCTTCAAAACGCCTCTACCATCCATTTTCCTATCCAATGTCCGCTCCCTGGACAACAAACTGGACCATTTACAAGTGGAATTTACATCGAACCGCGAATTGACGAACTGTTGTGCTTTAATTCTGACGGAGACATGGCTAAACTCATCTATCCCGAATGACGCTGTTAGCATTGTGGGGCTAACTGCTTTCCGCGCTGATAGAAGCGGCGAGCTCACCGGCAAAAGCAAGGGGGGCGGTCTATGCATTTATACCAACAACAACTGGTGTAAAAATGCGAAGATAATCTCGAAACACTGCTCACGAGACATTGAACTTTTGACGGTGATCTGCAGACCCTTCTACCTACCGAGGGAGTTTAGCGCGACCATCATTACTGCCGTGTACGTGCCCCCCAGCGCTAATACGAAGGAGGCAATGGACGTTCTCTACCGAACTGTGAGTGAACTGCAGCATGCTTACTCCGAGTGCATTTTTATTGCGGCGGGGGACTTTAACCAGGCCAATATGAAAACAGTTCTCCCGCATTTCCATCAGCATGTAAACTTTGCTACAAGAGGTAGGAACACATTAGACCTGGCCTACACAAACATCAAAGGTGCATATAAAGCAGCCCCCCGCCCCCACCTTGGCTCATCAGATCACCTTTCTATTATGCTAATTCCAGCATACAAGCCCCTGCTGACCAGAGAAAAACCTACAGTGAAGCAGGTGAGGGTGTGGTCTGAGGGGGCAATGGAGGCACTACAGGACTGCTTTGATTGCACTGATTGGGACATGTTTAAATCGGCTGCCACTTACAACAACAAAATAAATATAGGTGAGTACGCCATTTCTGTGTCAGCCTACATCAGTAAATGCGCAGAAGACGTCAGCAATAACAAAACTATATGCACCCGTGCCAATCAGAAGCCCTGGATGACTGCTGAAATACGAAAACAACTAAAAGTACGGAACCTTGCCTTTAGATCTGGTGACAAGGAGGCGCTGTTATCAGCGAGGGCTAACCTGAACCGGGCTATCAGACTAGCAAAGCGAACGCACAGTCAAAAAATCCAGGAACGTTTCCTCAGCACAACTAACACCAGGGATATGTGGAAAGGCATTCAGGCCATCACCAGTTACAAGCCAACCACCGCCCCAGTGCAGAACACTAGCGTGGACTTTCTGAATGACCTCAACAAATTCTTTGGAAGGTTCGAGGCACAAAACGGCACCCCTGCAGCGAAAGCGGTTCCAAATCAGGACGAAAGAGCACTCCACCTGGACTCATCTGACGTGAGGAAGACCCTGAGAAGGGTCAACACAAGGAAGGCTCCAGGCCCGGACAACATTCCGGGGCGGGTACTTAGGGAGTGCGCCGATCAGCTGGCTTGTGTACTAACAGACATTTTCAACACCTCGCTAGACCAAGCCAAAGTACCATCATGCTTCAAATTTGCCAACATCATCCCAGTGCCAAAGAAACCCCAGATCTTATCACTCAACGATTACCGGCCCGTTGCACTGACTCCTATCATAATGAAGTGCTTTGAGAGACTGGTTAAAGAGCACATCACCTCCAGTCTCCCCTCCTCATTCGACCCCTTTCAGTTTGCCTACAGGACAAACCGCTCCACCAGGGATGCCATCTCCTCTGCGCTTCACCTGAGCCTGACACATCTAGAGGAGAAGAACACCCATGTGCGGATGCTGTTCCTGGACTTCAGTTCAGCATTCAACACCATCATCCCACAACATCTGGTAGACAAAATGAGACTCCTGGGTTTCAACACCCCCCTGCGGAACTGGCTGCTGGACTTCCTCTGTGACAGACCCCAAACAGTGCGGCTAGGTCAGAACAGTTCAGATGTCATCTACCTCAGCACGGGCTCCCCCCAAGGCTGCGTCCTAAGCCCCTTGCTGTTCACCTTGATGACACATGACTGCGTCCCTAGGTCCGCCACAAACCACATCGTGAAGTATGCTGACGACACAACAGTGGTGGGCCTCATCAGGGATGACAACGACCTGGCCTACAGAGAGGAGGTGGAGCAGTTGGTGGGCTGGTGCAGGGACAACAGCCTGGTCCTGAATGTCAACAAAACTAAAGAGATCATTGTCGACTTTAGGAAAAACCAGCCCAACCATGCCCCACTTTGCATCAACAACAAGGCTGTGGAGGTTGTCAGCAGTATCAAGTTCCTAGGGGTGCACATTACAAACAAACTCACCTGGTCGGTGAACACTGCATCACTGGTTAAGAGGGCACAGCAGCGCCTTCCTGCGGAGGATGAGGAGAGCCCACATGCCCCCACCCTCCCTCATTACATTCTACAGGGGCACCATAGAGAGTATCCTGACCAGCTGTATCTCTGTGTGGTGTGGAGGCTGCAGCGCTACCGACTGGGGTAGTGTGAGGAGGGTAACGAGGACAGCAGAGAAAATAATCGGGACTACACTTCCCTCCATTCAGGACATTGGCCAGAAGCACTGCCTATCCCATGCTAAAAACATTACCGGGGACCCCTCTCACCCCCATCATGGACTGTTCACTCTGCTAGCCTCTGGGAAGAGGTACTGCAGTGTGCGGTGCAGGACCACCAGGCTCCGCAATAGTCTAGTCCCCCTGGCCATTAGACTGTTAAATGGTCAATCTAACATATAGTTAACTTAAATCTAAACGGCTGCTAATCTGACTTTTTGCACTACTGGCAGTTTTTTTTTATAGCTTGCCACTCCTTGCACATTGCTCTCTGCACTACTGAAATTACAGCGTTATTGTTACAGTGTTAATGTTACTGTGTACCTGACTTGTTAACCTGACTGCCCATTTTGCACATCTGGTTAGCTACTCTTCTTGCACTATCGGCACTATGGTAAAATACTATACGTAGCCAAAATACAATACAACATTATTTATATCTGTACATTCAAGGAAACTGTGGGGGTCAGATGCATCGACATGTCGTTCTGTATACACGTGTACTAGAATGACAATAAAGTAGATCTGAATCTGAATCTGAATGCAGAAGGCACTGCGAGGGAAACAACTCTTTGATGCATCTGATTAGTAATGTGACGTTGCATATACCTGTATACATACTGTAATCTCTCGGTCATCAGGGTTATTGGGTACCAGAACACCTTCATAAAAGCCCAAGGGAGAATATGACAGTAACAAAATATCAATTTTAGATCTACAAATAAAAACACCAAACTCAAAATTGCCATTGAATTAATGTTCTTTCTTGTCATTTTACAAAAGGCAAACAAAATTGGAGAGCTTCCCCTTTTAGTGAAAGAACGTGATGGAGAGCAGCGGACCAGTTGCATGCTAGCATCGGGTAACCTCAAATTGAGCCAGGTCTCTGCAGTGATTAAAATACAACCATCCTCAATGTAGCTGTTTCCCGCGAGTTATAGCTCCAGGTCATCCTTTTCATGGCTACTTGATCTGGTGTTGGTGAGGTACACGAGACAGTGTGGAGAGAAAAACAAGCTAAGGAGCAGCGCACCGGAGTTTAGCATTGCAGCTTGTGAACTTGTACCAGCTCACAGTAGAAAGGTAATATTCATTCTACACACTTTTTGTACAGCATTGGAAAATATTAAAAGTGTTTGTGTTATGTTCATCTTCATACAGTAAACATGTTTATATATAATTTTCCTCTCCCATCTTTTAGACCTTATACATTTATTTTGAAAACAATCAGGGAGCCACTCAGCAGAGCCACATGCAGCTCCTGAGCGGTGGGTTGCCAACCCCCGGCCTAGCCGTAGCAGTAGGCCAGACCTACAGCCTTGCTGTTGTCTTTTCTGCTTCCTGGACTTGATAACAATCCACGGGGGTTTCCTCAGAGGCTGATTTAATTGATGAATTTTTTTCAAATTTAACAAGCCTCTGAAAGCTAGCGATTGCCATACTCCTCACTTTGTTTTGGGTGGAGACATTTACTTCATTTAATTTGACTAACAGCATATCCCAGCCTATCACAGTCGCGCATGCAGACAGTACACCCACTCAACACACAAAGCCTTCCCTAACCTGCCCCCGTGATAGCATTTGTTGTTTACTGTCTGCTCAGAATACAATGCACGATACATTGATAACAGTGACAATAAACATTGATAACAGTGACAATAAAGACAATTCAAATCAAAATGATAGAGAAGGTCAACCAGCGATAACCGAAGAGCTAAGTAGCAAGGGGTCTTTTATATGTCATTCAGGATGACTTTTTTGTTTTATCCATTCTCTAACATTCGTTTCTGGCATTGTGAGTAAAAATAGTGTAATAATGAGAGATAAAATGTAACGTTCATTCATTACTTTATCTGTATCACTATAGATCAAGGGGTTAGGTTTCGACACTGTCACCGCCACGACCCAGGTTTGAATCCCATTGCGTGAAATATTTGGCGATTTTGGTCAGCGATGTCTACCGTAGAACCTCATGTAGTAACGTGTAAATACTTCATGCATTTCCAATCTTGTCCACTGTACTTTGCGGTATACAAAACACACTGGATTATAAGGCGCACTTTGAAATTTCTAGCCAATCTGGAGTTATTAGGTGTGCCTTGTAATCTGGACAATAAAGTGTTTTTCTCTCAACAATCAAATCAAATTCAGGTTAGTCCAGTAACACCATTGAAGAAGGAAGTGAGCAGTCTTGCGTCTCAGGGGTTTAATATGATAACGCTGGAAGTTCCCCCACATTGGATAATGCCTGCTTATTCTCAGCTGTTCCCCAGCCGGAAACTCAGCTGCTGCACATTACACCAGGAATGTTTCCTGGGGTCAGGTGGCAGCAGTGTGTTGGCGCATCAATAATCCGAGTGACCGCGCCGTCCCAGGCCGCTTTTGCGTTATTAAGGGGTTGAACCTGAGAACTTCCCATGCTCCGCTCATCACTCCTCCCGACCTGTTTGACGGCAGCTGCTCTGCTCTCGGATTCCCTGAAATGGGGCATGAGCCATCATGTGCTTGTCTGTAACGTTAGGTTAGGTGTTGGGGGTGGAGGAGTAGGGGGATAGGAGGGATGGTGGAATTTATAGGGTCACTGTGTGACTAATTTGTCAGACACTTTAATCCGTATTATTTGTTTTTTTCCATTTCCCGGAATACACATGTAGTAATATTTGTTACATGTTTAAAAAGCTTCATTAACAAGCATAAATCACTAAATAACATTCAGTTTGGCTTAGGAGAAAATCATTCCACGGCAATAGCATTGATTGTGGAAGATATACTGTAAAAAAAAGACAACAAACTTCATTCCGTCGGTATTTTCATTGATTTAAAACAATTGAGAATGGACTTGAACATTGAATACATGTAACAATTTGATATATTTTTAATTTTATACATCTATGAATATATTTGCACAGTTTTGCGTGGTTGTTTAGGGTGATGATGGCCTTTGGGATGACACTGTCTCTGAGTCTGTTAGTTTTTGTTTCAAAGGGTCTGTAGCACCAACCAGAGGGCAATAGGTCAAAGAGGTGGTGGCCGGGGTGAGAACTGTCTTCCATAATCTTGATGGTTCTGCTGTATTAAAGTAATTGTTAAAATAGTTAAAATCAAGCGTCTCAGGTGAATTGGCGACTGTAGGCATTATTGGCCAAGCGTGTATCCAAAGTGGAGATTAAAAATAAGATTTTTTAAAAATTGGTAAGAAATAGAAAACTACCTGGAGAGCCATTAGTCGCTTTCAATTGAGTTTTCGCATTTCGTTTTCAAAACATTATTAACATTACAATGTATTGTTACAATATGAAAGGCATATTTATTTAGAAACAAATCCAATATAGCAATTAACTCATTTGATGCCATAATGTATAAATACGTTTCCAGAAGCATTGCCGAAACATAAAAATATGTTTTGCTGTTTTATTTAAAGAAAAAAAAACATTAAAAAGGATACCTTGTAACTGGCAAATGGTTCATATAAAGTTCGTATAAAGCCTCTGTAAAGGATTTCAGTATGATAAATCATCATTAAATGGCAGGAGTGGCTTTGATCAGACCTTTGTCCACACAACGAGGAAGCCCTACTTCCTAGCGCTGCTTCCTTTTTACCGAAAATGAGTGTGTGTAGGCAGGCCCATAGTGTAGTGAAGCAGTGTGGTAAGAGTCCCGATTAATAGGAAAATAGTGATTGGCAGTTAAGTCCTCAACAGAGCCCATTCCTTTAAAAAAAGATAGCTAAGTCCCATCGTCATCGTCTGGTCAGGGATGGATTCATCGCTGCATGCCCGAGGGAATGCGATCATCATGGTGATCTATAGCATATGAATAACCTATATTTTATGTTGACCATATCTGTGTATCTGTGTATTATTTGCCCTCATGTAGGTTTTAGACAAGGGGATGGTGTCGTGATAGTCTGTGATTTGCAATAATTTGTGGTCTGTGCAGCCCTTTGAGACTCTTTGTGATTAAGGCCTATACAAATAAACATGACTTGACTTGACTTGACTTAAAAGTTAGAAAGTTATTTTTTTCCGATGAAAGATGAAGGTTTGAGTTATTTTGTGATTTGTCTTATACAAAAAAACAATCTGTAGGCCTTCAAAGATGAGTCAAAAGGGCAAATATTGGCTAGCACTGGCTCTTTCAATTTGAGAAAAAGATCTGGCATTAAAGAAGTTAAGCTTTAACTGAGATGAAACTCCACAACTTCAGACAAGCACGACGGGAAAGGACATTGACTATGTAGACAGATGGTTAGTGGAAAAACAATGCATGAAAAAATGTGGAATGAGCATTACTGTAAAGTAATGTGAACATCAGGACAGGACAACATACTTCATGAAACCCTATTCTTTTCCTGGTAGTTATTTGGTCGCTCCAACTTTGCGCCTCATTGTAGGTGCTCCAAGATTTTAAATCCCTCCTCAAGCTATTGAGGCACAAGGCACCTGAGCGGATCATTTTGGCCAAAATGGTATGGCCTGACAACAAAACCACCAAAAGGTACTTGAGGAAGTTTTTGGGAGCTTGCTACTAATTGCACCACCGTACAAAAAAATAAAACCAGCCTACACTTAATTGGCTTCTTCCCTTTCTTCTTTCTATAGGCGGCCATTCAATTTAGAGACGGAGGCAAACAAAACCCACACTCTCTCCTTGAACTAAACCACTTATGAGGTCACCTTACAACTGTAGATGGATAGCCTAAAGCACATTATAGCTGTGATAAACATACATTAATGACATTTCCTCCTAGCAAACAGTTTGTTCTATTTTCATACCATTTACATGAATAAGGTTTATAAGGTAGATAAATACATAATATAACCGAAATGAAAGGCAGGGTTATTCTTTGTTTTCTTTAAAAACTTACAAACAATTGGAATAGAAGCATCATTAAATTCCAATGCTGGTAACTAAATCAGTATCAACATAAGAGAGATTTGCTTCATCTGCTTTTATTAAAAACCACACAAAGTAATATTTGAATTGGATTATGGTAATGCGTGTAATAACACGTTTAACTGACACAACTTGTGATCAAAGGTAAATTAAGGGCCCAATAAATGCATCCGGACTCCAATTAACTCAATTTTACGGCCAGATCATGAAGTAAAAAAATCCATAAATGTATACACTACTTACGTTATTTTAACGTACTTCTACATTTTGTGCGCATTCAATTGTTACACTTTTGCCAGTAGACCCAAGTGAAAGGAAGCAGGAACTGAGGCAGGGGTTCTGAAAATTAGGATGGTTTTAATGAAAATTAGAAGAAAGAGAAACAAAGTAATGAACAAACAAGTGGTCACAAAACAAATAACATCCATCCATCCAGTTTCTGTGGCGCTTATTCTCACTAGGGTCGGGGGGTGCTGGAGTCCATCCCAGCCATATCCGACTGTGGCCCATTTTCTAAAAAATGCAGTCCTGACAACCTCGCTCAAGTAGATTGCCCGGCAATGCCTCGTTATTACGCTTGTATGACAATAAGAATAAACGCTCTGCCTGACCCAAGCATGCGCCTGACCTGACTTGAAATTTGTGCAAGATCTGCTTGAGTTTGAGCTTAAGCTCTTACATTTATCATTCATTACCAACTTAATTAAGGACAGTTGGAAAATTCCACCTAGAATTCAAATAAAACTAACACCTGTAGATATAGGTTAATTGTAGCATGGAAAATCTTACAGAAGTTGGACAAGATATGCAGCCCTCAACCTTCTGCACTTGAACAAAATTCCATTCACAGAATGGACAAGTTAAAGCGCGTCCATGCGTCCATGTGTCCAAGTGTGTGTTTTTGTGTGTGCGTTTGCGTCCCGACCACATTGTGGCCACCGTGTGGGACCCTCTTTTCACCCAACTCCCTTCGCATTGCTGCTTCTAATCTCTGACCTCCATCAATAAGACGCATTCAGAGTCCATCAAACAGATGAGCTAGCGCAAAGGCAGCCACGCACCGCTGAAGGAGGAGGGGGACCATGGGAAACACTCTCTTAATTGTCCCCCCAACCTTTTTTAAAGAACATTAACCAGCATTATCTGAGCATGAGCCTTTCTTGGTGGAGCTCCCTTCTAGAGAGGGCCACAGCGGCCCACTCAGCCGACAGGCCATTAAAGCTGACAGGTCTTTGTGAAGAACACAACCTCACACAGACACACACCTACAATCGCACACGGGCGGCCAGGAAAGTGCAGCCGGTAAAACCGGCCCTTTAAAACAAAACCAAGAAGCTTTAATGGTCATTTGTCTGGTTTGCATCAAGCACACCTTGCGGTGGGACTTGCACGCACAATCTCTGATCCATTAAGTGTTATATTTTCCCAACAGGGATTAATTCCAGCTACCGCAGCCACCCCGTGCGGAGTTTGCATGTTCTTACCATGCTTGCGTGGGTTTCCTCCAGGCACTCCGGTTTCCTCCCTCATTCCCTCATTCAAAAGAAATCATGGATGTTGGGTTAATTGGCCGGGCCATAATGTCCTTAGGTGTGAATAGGCGAGTGAGTTGTCTGTCTGTGTGTGCCCTGCGACTGGATGGCAATTTCTCAATTTTGTTTTGTCCCCTGCCTACTGCCCAAAGATAGCTGGGATGGGCTCCAGCACCCCCACCCAGTGAAGATAAGTGGCACAGAAAATGGATGGATAATATAATATAATATAATATAATATAATATAATATAATATAATATAATATAGTATAATATAATATAATATAATATAATATAATTTAACATAACATAACATAACATGGGCAGCACGGCGACGCAGTGGTTAGCGCATGTGTGGCACAGTTCAAGTCATGGGAACCTCCTGCGTGGGTTCAAATCCAGCTCCAGACTTCCTGTGTGGAGTTTGTATGTTCTCTCCGTGCTTGCGTGGGTTTCCTCCGGGCACTCCGGTTTTCTCCCACATTCCAAAAACATGCATTTCAGGTGAATTGGTCGGTCCAAATTGTCCCTAGGTGTGACTGAGCGAGTGAGTTTTCTGTCCCCGTGTGCCCTGCGATTGGCTGGCAACCAGTTCAGGGTGTCCCCTGCCCACAGCCCGATGATTGCTGGGATGGGCTCCAGCACCCCCGCGACCCTACTGAGGATAAGCGGTGCAGATAATGAGATGAGATGAGATAACATAACATAACATAATATAATATAATATAATATATGTAATATAATATAATATAATGTAATATAGTATATTAGCACTTGCTGATTCTAAGTACTTTTTAAATGAGATTCTCATTTTAAAAAGGCATTTATTGCGTTAAAAAATCATCGAAATACAGCAGAAGAAGTCAAATCTGTTGAGGTATGTAAGCAAGCAAGCTAGATCAACTTCAGGGAAAATAAAGATTACTGAAAGGAGAGTAATGATACCAGTTATCGTGAAATTTTTGGTACTTGTGATGGTTGTTCTTATATGTATCAGTCACCAAGCTTCTGATTACAAACTAAAGGAGTTTGTGGCTAATGGATGCCAACTAAGATATTTTAAAATTCAGTGTATTAAGTGATCTGCACAAAAAAAAGTATGAATGTACAAATAAAAGATGCCATAATCCAATACATAGGTATTTGTTTTTTGGTAGATCTTGTACTATTGTATTGGCTTTCTGTATCAGTAAGTCATAAAGGGTTATGTAATTGTCGTAATGGTCTGAGATGAATAGTATCAAAAAAATCAGTAATGCGTATAATTATAAATTATTCTAATCATATTTACATGGAACTATTGAAATTTCAACACCAGTCCAGTTGACCAAAATGTTAAACAAAAAAACAAGCTTCACATTGATAAGGCCGAACCGCACTATTCAAATAGCAATCATCCCAAATTGAAATTTAAATATTTGCAATGACTGTGATAAAATATTCTACCTCTTCAGGTTTTGTTTTGCATTTACTTCAACATAAATTCATCAACCCAAAATATAATTTGAGCATCCCGGATTTGTTTGTAAAATGACCTCAATTAAATTAAATTAATACAAATTCACTTTCTCACAGACATTTAAAAATGACTTTCAGAATGCTTTTTACTCTTCTGTTTTTAAGATGTTTTTTCTTGTGTACTTCTGTGTTTTGCATCAGGTGCAAAGGAGAAAACATATTTATTTCACTGACCTGTATGATAATAAATTAACAAAATGTTCTTGCTAGTGCGGTTTCAGGCTTGAATAACTCAACACGATGCCTTGAATTTTTAAGAGTGTGCTTGGGTAAAAGTGGGGGTGCATAAACGGTCACGACACTAAATGAGGTGCACATTTTGAATTGCCTGGTAACAGTTACCAACATTCAAAGTAATACAACCTATTCCAGTGGATGTACCCAGCTTTGCTTTTATTTTAAAAATTTGCTCCCATATGCATGCCTGAAGTCAATAATTAATCTAACGCGAGGTCAACTTTATTTTCCTGTTTTTATGAATTCTTTTTCAAATGTCAATGTGTTTTATGTTTTCTCAGCAACTGCTTCTAAGATAGTATGTGAATAATCAACGAGCACGTTATATCTCTGCTCTCTGTTTTGACAATTAAATACACGATTTGATGTATGATCTCGGCTAAACAGAACATCTATTTATGTGATTTTAAAGATGTGGGATGTGTTTAGGCTAGTGTTAATCTTGTGTTCCCTTGTTGAGCTCACCCCAAAGCCTCGAATTACAGCTGCAGCTTTAGCACCCCTGGATGAGCATGCGGAAGATTTGAGTTCTCTTGGCTAAGTCATGTCAGGTCAAAGTAGCTACGGGGGGAAAAAAATAAAATAAATCTTGTTCCAATAACACATACTTTTGTTTGATTTAATGATCATCTAATTTATTATATATTTTAACTCCTGTTTTCTATGCTGTGCCCAAATAAACTTCCTTCATTCGTTTAACTGAAATGAAAATTATCGTTCACACACACGCAGTCGTTGATAAGATAACAAGCAAACGCTAGCATTAGGCGAGCGACCTTATCTGATATTACGTTTCTTCACTTAGTCACCCAGAATATGCCAGAAAATTCGATGCTCAGGTTTGTTTTCATGAAGCGCAATCAAACACCGATTCAAATGATTTAACAGAAATAAAAAGTATCCCACACGCACAAACACACACACACGTGTTGTCGTTAATCAGCTAACAAGTAGACGCTAACATTAGCGACCTACCAGAGGCAAAGTTACGTTTCTATAATTTAGAAACGCGAAAAAACCCCAAAACAAACACAAAAAAAAACGATTTAAAAAAAATATATAGTGACTTACAATTCTACTGAGCTCCCTTCATCCTCGTCGGTGACTCCATGCTTTGTTTTCAATTGCTGCCTCACCATCGTGGTGCTTCTGTGCCATATCACTTTTGCAAAGCTTGCAAGTGATGCACTTTTTTGTTTTGCAAAGTGTGGAGTGCTCCTACACTTTTACAGACTTCAGTCAAACTGTTTTCTCTATGTCGGTCATGTATCATGAGTTGAATTTACTGCAGCCTTTGAAAATAGCGCCTTGGTACGCACTCCACCTCACTATGTTATACTCGCCGACTTGCACTGCGTGTGACGTCACTAACACGGCAACGTGCTGAGTGACGCATATATTGCGGGTCGCAAAATCTCGATGAAATTATTCGTTGCCAACACTTTTAACCGTTGATTTTAATCTGTTTTATCTATTCGATGTTGCAGCTGTAGTTTGTCTTACACCACAAGATGATGAATAATACACGGTGTTCCTTTAAGGATTTTCCCTCTTATTTTATTAAAAATATTTAATGGTTCATTAAATCTTAAAAATATTTTTATATGGTTAGATTTTAAGATTTGTTTCAAAAAAATGCAAATTATATTTTTAAATTTTACAATTTATACTGGGAACTATTTTATAATACATGCCCACCTTTTTACAATAGATTTTATCACACACTTGATATTTGCGTGCAACACACAAATGTGTCCAGAATATACAGAAAAGCATGCGCTTGTTTAATACCGGAAGTGGCATACGTTTACCCAAACGGAAACCTCGGCGATCATTGGAGCGGGCTATTTGCGCACAAAAACTTACTTGTTTGAGCAAAGATTTCTTTGTTTTAATTTGTAAAATCAGTACATTTTTCTTCTAATGAATAAGCGTCTTTGACGTAAGAAAAATATAGCCCAACGCATAAATGGTACCAATGGAAAAATGATTTATTATATAATAAGTAAGAAAGAACTTAAAATAAGCAAAAGTATTTGCCAGTGAAAATAAATGAATGGAATTATGATTATTTGAGTTATTTTACTATGTCTTTCCAAATGGGCTTTTGGCAGTATAACGGTAGAAAGATATCTTGCATTCTTAAAAAGTAAATTTATGTGACTCTTCCAAAATGTTCGGACTGAAATTGATGTTTACTTAAAGATTTACCAACTGGATTTGACCATCATAGTTATCGCTTCAGCTTAAACACATCAGCAGTCGCTTAAACACATTTAGTCACAGATGTGGGATTGGCTGCTCTTTTTCGAGACAATTTCTTCCTTCATTTCACTCATTATGTGTGAAAAACGCTCCCAGTGACCTCATGACATCATTACTCACAAACATGGGCAAATTTGCTCTGCTCCTCTTATTGAACCATAGAAATGGCATATGTTGCGAAGAATGGGCCTGCTATTAATCAAAAGCAGTTAGGCGCTAAATAGGCAGCTCCGGGACGGGAAGGACACGCCCCCTTCTCCAGACATCCAAAAGAGGAAGTGTCATCACCTCCTCTTTTTACCGAATAAAAAATATTTCCCCTGTTTTTTATTCAATGAGGCACAGAACGTGTGGTGTTCCTCCCAACACTCATGCAAATATTTTACAAAATGCTCTACGCACTGGAGGATTCAAGAATATGAGTCTCAAATTAGACGATTTTGGCTTGTTTGCTGTAGAATTGTGATCTTATTGAAAGAACACAACGCTTTCAAAATGGCAAATCCCATTAACACAACGTACAGGGATTGTAGTGAACAGCGATTGCATACTGCTCATTTCTGCTTGGAGGGATTGGAACTTTCCTTACCCCGTCTTTGCCTCCTTTTAAGAAGGCGATCGTGGCTTTTCGTTTGTGTTTTTTGCTGCCTGTGTCGCGGTTGATATAATTTTATCGGGAAAGCTCCTCATTAGCGGTGGGGCTGCCGAGGGGCTTTACTGTTTTGTTTGCTTCTAGTTGACGGTTGTCAGTTGCCCACTGTGTGTTGTAGTCTGGCGTTAGGGCTAGTTTTGACATGTTACTTGATTTTTTCATTTCTGGACGACTTTGCGTTTGTTACTCTATCTGCTGCCACTTTTGTTCTTGGCCTGTTTGCTCACCGTGTGTTTTTTGATCTGCTAGCCTGTCGTCAGTTTTTCTGTGTTCCTTGGTTTGCTTATTTTCAGGCGGCTTCGGGTTTGTCACCGTAGCAGTTGCTGCTTTTCGTTGTTGACTTTTGGTTTACCTGGTTGCTCACGGCGTGTTTTATCTACTATCCTGGCGTTAGAGCCGGCTTTGCTGTGTTCCTTCATTTTTTTAATTCCCAGCCAACTTTGTGTTTGTTGCCATAGCTGTTGCAACTTTCCATTGTTCGTTCCCGGTTAGTCTGGTTACGCAACATGGTTTTTGATCGGCTAGACTGGCATTAGCACCAGTTTGGTGTGTTCCTTGGTATCTTTCCGGGCAGCTTTGCGTTTAACGCCATAGCTGTTGCAGCTTTTTGTTGTTGATTCCCGGTTGGCCTGATTACCCACCACGTAGTTTTGTTGTGTTCCTGGGTTTGTTTATTCCCGGCCAGTCATCGTAGCCGTTACTACTTTTCGTTTTTTGTTCCAAGTTCGCCTGGCTGCTTGCCGTCTGCTCTTTGGCTGGTCAGCCTTGCGTTTTTCCGTTTAGGCTGTTGCCGTCTATTGTTGATCATCCCTGCTCGCCCCCATTGGCGGCTCTCTGTGGGTTTTTTTTCCCAGGTATCCCCTTTTTGGATGCTTGCCCTTTGTTGTACAACGACTGCATCCACCCGTGACACAACGCCTAGACATTCTCCACAAAAACTACCAAAACCATGCTTAAAACAATCGTAACTTCTTCCATAAATTGACGCCTAAAACAATATATCAACTGGCTTGCTAGGGTGCTGGTGTTTATTTCATGATGTCGCGGCTCAGGAAGGCAAACAGAAAACCTGCAGTCTTCAAAATGCATTTTCTCCAAAAGTAATTGGAAAATAACAACGACATACATCTAGATTTTTTTTTGCAAAAAACATTTATTATTTACCCACATTTTGCATGTTAAAGAATTTGGAATCACTGATAGAAAAATGTCATAGAGATGGGTCAAATATGCAGGTTGGAGTGTCTAAGATGTAAAAGACACATGCGTGTGCATTGATGGTCTCGGTGAGGCGGGGCCTGCTTGTTGGCGACACAAAAGCATCACTGTGCAATCAGCTCGGTGTAAAATCGACGCTCTATGGCTTGCACAAAAGGGCACAAAAGCAGGGGGCTGGTGGCTGGGTGGGACGGCTGCAACACAGCTGTGAGCGGAGCCTACACAGCCCGCCTCAATATGGGCCCACCTCACATCTGTAGCAGCTTGGCCCCGGCTTCCGCTCGGCCCCACGCACAATGGAGGCCCACGGCAGACTCCTTTTGTGGAAAACTTTATTCAGGGTCCCTTTTTATTCTCAATCTTAAATATTTCATTAGACCTCCTTGGCCCAGCTCCTTTTCTTTATATGCGTTTTCAAGAGCGCTGCACTTTAGCCCCCCTTTGCTTGAAGTGACGCCCCCAAGGGCAACGATGCTTTCTTCCTAAACTGTTTATGACGGGACGTTGGACAAAAACAAGCACTACTTTAAAAGTCCGACAAGGAATATGGGTCGTGGGAATTGTCCATGAAGAGGGGAGCTATTTTTAAAAACTCAATATGAGCCCAAAAAGGTACATAAAATCTTGTATGTTACTGACAGACACAAATACATTTTAAACAGCCAAGCTCTATGTAGGAGAACTTTACATTTCAAAGGTTGAGTACCTGCTTTTTAAACACCCAAAATGCTTCATTCCTGTAAGGATTGGTGATTCGGTGAGTAACTCTTTCGTTTTACACACATTTATTGTCTACCTATTTATCCATTATCTGCACCGCTTATCCTCAGTAGGGTCGTGGGAGTGCTGGAGCCCATCCTAGCTTTATTCCGGCAGTAGGCAGGGGACAACCTGAACTGGTTGCCAGACAGTAACAGGGCACACAGAGTCTTTGTCTTTGTACTGTGCAAAGCAGTTGCATTGTAAATGTGTAATTCTTATTATTTTCATTCTCTATTTACAATCACTTTTAAGTACCGTATTTTTCGCACTATAACACGCACCTAAAAGCCACACCTAAAAGACCATGTGCCTTACAACATGGTGCGCCCTATATATGGATCAATATTGAGTCACAACAAGTCTTGCAACTAAGGTAAGCAGCCACCGACTAAATTTTCCCTTGTAGAAGTAGTGTGCGGTGCATGCTGGGATAAATATACTGGCATTTTATTTCCTAACCAATAGGTCAATCATAATTTGAATCATTCACTATTGGCTAAACTTGTTCAGAGGTAAAGAAGGCAGGTCCTTTTTGGCATTTATAGGCTCGTAAAGACTAAAGCGGGGTAAAACAAAGCCTGTATTTGGCAGCGAGGCTTTTAACTAGGACAAAAAAGTCCGATCACACCGATTTTGGCTAACCTGCATTGGCTCCCAGTTAGCCTTATATGTGATTTCAAGGTTCTCTTAGTATTATACAAAATCATACATGGACTTGCTCCCTCTTATCTTTCAGATCTGATTTCCCCCTATCTCCCGGTCCGAAGCCTACGTTCTGAGAGTGCCGGTCTTCTGGTGATTCCAAGAGCAAAGAAGTGTTCCGCTGGTTCGAGAGCGTTCTCCATCCGGGCACCGGTGCTGTGGAATGCTCTTCCCCCTAAGATCCGATCTGCAACCTCAGTGGATATGTTTAAATCTAAGCTTAAAACTCACTTCTACTCTATAGCATATGAATAACCTACTCTTCTTGTCGGCTCCAGAGCAGGGGAATGTATAATAATATTCTGAAAAATAGTCTCTGTAATATAGTGTAATAATCTGTGAAGCCCTTTGAGACTCGTCGTGATTTAGGGCTATACAAATAAAAATGACTTGACTTGACTTGACTTGACAACTATTTAGGACTTCTCTTGTCTCGGCCACCACCCCTCAAACCTGCTGCCCTCTGGCAGATGCTACAGGTCCCTTCAACCACGGTCTAACATGCCCTGAAATAGTTTATTTATCCATCATCACTCTAAACATAGGCACAAAACTTATTAAACTCATCACTTAGTATTTATAGTGCATTTCTCAACTCTTATTTTGTTGATGCTTATACCGTTGCACTACTTTACATTGCACAATTTTCCTGATTGCACTTTCGACTTGAGCTTTTGTAAATGTTCACTCATATCGCAACTCGGGGCCTAAATATTCAGTCCGACACTCCGCTGCCCACGGGTATAAAAGCCCGAACTAGCCCGATCCTGGCGATTAACTTGATATCAGGGATCGAACCCTTAGTAAAACCGGAGCTGCACTTTGGCCCCGCACTTTGGGTTTACTTTGGGCTCAGTTCCTCAAATCAAGTTTGCACTTCTGCCCCAAAGTACGCACAGAGCCAAAGTGCACTCTTGCGCTGAAGTGCAGTGCCAAAGCACAGCATTCAAATGTGTTACTCAAGTAAAAGTAATGATATATCAGAATAATATTATTCAGGTATAAGTAAAAAGTAGTCATCCAAACAATTACTTGAGTAAAAGTAAATGCCCCGAACAGCATGCATGCTGTGCAGAACCTCCAGGATGAAAAAAAGAAACGCAAGAGAGAAGCCCGGCCTGGCCTAGCCTGACTTAATGATTGACATTTTATGCCCGAACCCGGCCCGGGCCCAAGATCTAACCTCTAATCCCAACATTTTTTTTATCTTATTTTTATCTTTTAAGTCTTTTATAACATGTTTTTCCTGGAATCCCATGTCTAATCTTGTTGTAAACAATATTGACTATCTTATTATCAATGACAAAAAAGAAAGTTCTGTAACTCAAATTAGTCTGCAACACAATGTTATACCATCCTAATTTTTGTGTCATGGTTTTTGTTTTTGCAACGTTCATCACTTAAATGTGCACCTACTGTTCATGCTGATGTGTCAGGTCAGCAAAAGCATCTATTAAAATTCAAATTTCTCCACAAGAAAAGGACACATTAGCGACATTGCGTGTCACGATGAAGTGTTAAGCCACAAGTTGCTCCCTTGTTTGGGAGGGCCAGGCATAAGTAGTGAGTAAAAAAACACTCATCTGAATATTAAACACTTCTTAATAACTTTTCAGTCCCCACCCGAACTTCTGTTCGCACGCTGAAAAAGAGTTGAAAAGTGTTTGTCTTTATGCTAAGCTTGATTGGGCCGGGTAACAAAGAGAAGCTTTTGTTGAAACAGGAGCTGGGGGTTGAATTATACAACATTTAAAGAGAACCTTATGAATAATTCAGAGTTATCATTCAATTCTTTGCACGATTATTATGTTTTCTTTTCTCTCCACATGTGAGGGATTTTAAGAAGATCGTGTGGATGAGCATGTGTGGGGGTGGGGGCGCTCCCTGAGCACTTAAAAAGAAGTAGTGCACCCGCAAGGACAAAACAAGAAAGGCCTTCGTGCGCAGGCCGGGCTGTCAGTTTGATACATTTAATGTGTCGGCAATTAAAAACTCGTTGGCATTTTTTAATCGGGCACAGGCCTTGTTAAACGCAGCCCAGCGGGGAGGAGGCAGGCCGAAGGAGGCTCGACTTACCCATCGCTTTTAATGCCGTCGCACTCGCCTTTGCCATGTAAATAAGACATTCATCCAGCAGCACTTAACCAATAGAAAAAAATGACCATCGATGTCTGATTTTTTTTTCCACAGAAAACAAAGAATTCTATAGTTTCCAAATTTTATTCAAAAACACGCTTTTTGGCCCTTTCTTCGTGCACATTCTCATGGTAATTGTGTTGACTCAACTTTGGGCAACGCAGCTATACAAGGCATATGAACCCTAGCGGGAGTCCATTAGAGAAATACCATTTAGCGAGCTGTTTCTGTGAGAAAGTCAAATGTTTGAGGGGCTTTTTTGTGCCGCCTGAGACGAGGATCCCAAAGTAGCAGCGGGAGGTCTTTTGGGAGCTTGGGTGAAACTAAAGGCCTCAGAGGTCTGAGATACTTCACAGCTGAAGTCACAAGTGTTAGGAAAGCAGACAGACAGCTTTCCTCAAACAATGTCTTTTTTTTCTTGTCAGCCGTGACTGTTTCGCTATTTAGCGTCGTAGCAAAGGCTAAGTATGCGGAGAACAAGCCTGTCAGTAAACATGTGGGGTATAGAGTATTTTATCAAAACAGGTGACTTTAAAGTCCTAAATCTTAAAACACAAATATGCAAACACTATTTGATTGTAAATACGACAACATATGATTATTGTAAAGCATATGATAAAGTTATAGTAGTTAATATGTTTATCAGTAAGAATTTTTGTGATGTTGATAGAGGTTTGTGCTATGTTCAAGGTCAGGTAGGTCATTCTCAGAAATCTAAATACTATTTTATCAAATAATATTTGATAGAGAGGTGGATTGCTGGCTGGATGGATAATTGGAGGCATGGACAAAAGGATGAATTGTGGTATCGATGGATGGATGGATGGATGGATGTATCAATGGATCAATGAATGGATGGCTTAATTGATGGATTGCTCAATGGATGGATATGAAAGGTGACTAGGTGGTTGAATAGGTGAACGGATGGTTAGATTGTTCAATGGATGGATGGATCAACGGATTGATGAATGGATGGATCAATGGATGTATGGATTGATTTATGGCAAAGAGAGGTTAGTAGTAGGATGGATGAATGTATCAATGGATAGATGGATGGCTCAGTGGATAGATGGCTCAATGGATGGATATAAAAGGTGACTTGGAGAATGTTTGGATGGATGGATGGACGGATGGATGGATGGTTGGTTGGATTGACCACTGGATAGATGGATTGATCAAAAGATCAATGGATGAATGGATCAGAAAGGTGAGTTGAATGATAGATGGGTAGATGAACGAATGGATCAATGTAATGATAAATTGATGAATGGGTGGATGATAAGAAAGACACTTTAAGTGCAAAAAATGATCAATTAAGAGATAGATGGACAGATGTGTATCAGTGGATGGATTGCTTGCTTGTTTCTTAACTTGCGTGGCATAGTTAACCTAAAAACATATCATTAATAGTAATTATGCATTTATGGGCAGCACGGCGGCGCAGTGGTTAGCGCTTGTGCGGCACAGTTCATGTCATGGGAACCTGTCGTGGGTTCAAATCCAGCTCCAGACTTCCTGTGCGAAGTTTGTATGTTCTCCCCGTGCTTGCGTGGGTTTCCTCCGGGCACTCCGGTTTCCTCCCACGTTCCAAAAACATGCATTTCAGGTGAATTGGTCGGTCCAAATTGTCCCTAGGTGTGAATGAGCGAATGCGTTGTCTGTCCCTGTGTGCCCTGCGATTGTCTGGCAACCAGTTCAGGGTGTCCCCTGCCCACTGCCCGGAGATGGCTGGGATGGGCTCCAGCCCCCCCCCGCGACCCTAATGAGGATAAGCGGTACGGCTGATGAGATGAGATGAGATGAGATGTTATCATTATTTTCATTGTTATTTTTCTTGTTATTATCATTATTATTATCCAACAGAAATAATACATCTCATTATATTGCACTTTTTGTTGGATACATACATATTTTGTGCACCCCCACACTCTAGCTAAGTATTGTACAAACCCTGACCCAACCAAATAGTTAGACAAAAAAGGGAACTGGGTTGCCCATCATAAAGAATGAAGTGTAAACTCCAGAACAAGTCCAAGTAAGCTTCTTGGACGCAAGCCGACCCCCCCCCCCCCTTTCTGCTAGTTCATTATGGGCCACACACTGCACTTAATTCAATTAATTGAATTAGGCATAGCAGCTCGTTTGGCTTTTGTGTGCTGGCATGAGAATCTGCTGAGAAGAGAATCATGGGCAACACTTGTCAGGAGATCTGAGAGTCGCTAGAAATTCTCAGGATGGAATGGACCCCCCAGAACTACAAACTACACGTTACATTATTGTACCCCGGCGCTGTGCCAAACAAGAGTGGGCCTCAAATGTGGGGAGGGCTGAGGAGGTTCGGGTCCCTTCACTTTGCCTCGGGCAACAGTATATGATACATACAGTGAAACAATCAGCCGAGAATTGAGATTAATATCATCCCATCAACAATATGAATAGAAAAAGGTTAATACAGTGTTTTGTACCGTGCAACTCAACCAGCACTCTGATAATTCAAATGTTTGATACATTTATGACAACAATTTCAGAGAAGATGGTATCGATTCCTTTAACAAACATAAGTTTAAGGTATCAGGAATGCAACAGTGGCCTTTACTACATGCATTCGGAACTTACAACTGATGAGTCGTCATTTGAAAGCATTACAATAGCGTCAAAGCCTGTAAAATATACTTCCACTGACTACAAACCACATCTTGTTTCATACATTGACATAATTGTTCCATTAATTGCTTATTTTTTTGATACCTTATTCTTTATGAATAATCTACTTGTACATTGAGTTGAACCGAGCAAGAAAAAAAGGTTAAACTAATTACAGTGGTACCCCGGTCCTCAACCGCCTCAATGCTCAACCAAATCGGTGTTGACCAAAAAATGTGCGCAAAAAATGTTTCGATGCTCGACACAAAATTCGGTGCCCAACCGAAAATAGCCGAGTCAAAATAGCCGAATATAGCCAAAAATCGTCGAATTGAATGAGATTGGGTGCGTGATGAGTGGAGCCAAGTGGAGCCGAGATGCACTCGACGGCGCGAGTTAGCTTAGCTTTAGCGCCACTTCTATCCGGACTGTCAATGAGTGAAGGGGTACATCATTTTCAAAGTTAATTTTTTTCGTTGTTTGTGCTTTTGCGTTGCTTTTGAACATGGGTCCCAACAACAACAGTGAGCAGGACAAGGAACGCAACCTCCACGTGGTGTCCTGTGGACGGCCACATGGCCGACGAATGCGTCTCCCACCCGCTACACGAACGCTTCGGTACAAGTTACCCAAAGCTGACCTCATCCGCTTTCGGAGCAGCCAATTCGCGGAACTCGTAACACAACCGAAGCGTTCCATGTCGTTCCTAAAGATCATCTTTAGACGACTTGAAGCGATCTAACAACAACAACAACAACAACAACAACAACAGTGATAAAAGGAAGGATAAGAGGAAAACAGTGAGGCAAACTATTGACTACTGAAACTACTGAAAAAGGAAATAATCGAGAAGTATGAAAATGGTTTTCGAGTGTCCGATCCAGTCTTGCAATATGGCATTGCAAAGTCAACAATTTCGACTTTTATAAAACATACATAAAGTGATAAAGAAAGCTGATGGCAATAGGAGTGACAGCGGTTTCCAAGCAAAGGCCTCAGATAATCAAGGAAATGGAAAAGTTGCTTCTAATCTTTATCAAGGACAAGGAGTTGGCGGGGGATAGCATTAGTAAGGCTTTTATTTGCGAAAAAGCACTTGCTATTTACGATGACCGATAAAAAATAGTTTATATTTCTTAATGTTTATTTTATACTATGTACACATTTATGGTCTTTAATGTTGTTTTAGAAACATGTTTTCTTCACATTTTAGGTATATTTTATGGGTGGAACAGATAAAAGTACTTACCATTGTTTCGTATGAGAAAAACAATTTCAGTACTAAACCAAATCGGTACTCAACCAACAACCAGGAACCCATTAAGGTGCCAATGTATTCGATTATATTTAATAGAGTCAAAAGTACACATACATACATAAATTTCAGTGGAAATACCAAATGATTTTATGTAGTATCTGGTATTTGTATAAATGACAAGTAAAGAGTCAACTCTTATGTATTTTCAAATCAAATTATATTTTAGAAGTTCTTATCTTCTGCTGAAGAAGATATTATTCTTCCTCCATGTGTTGTTTCAACATCTTGGTTTTGCGACTCGGCAGATAATACAAGCAATAGAGTTGAGCAGATCTATTGAGGTTATTGATCAAAATAAAACTAATAAAAACCAATTAAACAAAAAATTCTGAAAAACAAAATATTCTGGGCTTGTGAGCACAAACAAGGCTTTAATGGTTTCACAGTCAGCTTTCAAAATGGCTGTCATCATTTATTTACCAGAGGAGCAGATCACGGAGCGTTCAGTTCTTTGTCCAGACTGAATTCTGCAGAGAGTTTGATAAGACTCAAGACAAGACTCAAGGCCTCCTCCACGACAGTTTATCAGAACACCACTTAAAACAATGTAGAGGCTGTATAACAACTAGAGGAATGGATACATTGATAGACGTCAAGTGAATAAAACAAAAAGTAGATCAATAAAAGTAGACATTAAAATATATGGATATGGTTTTGTGACTATGACTAGATAGGTGAATAAGATATAAATGACTAAAATAATAAAAGTGTTCTAGTTGTAAACTCATACAACCATGTAAATATATGCAATGGCCAAATTCAATATTACATACCCAAGTATAATATATTCATTTTGGTTTCTTGTCGATATTTTGCAATACACACCTGTTAACTAAAACAAGCCATGTGTATTGGACCCCTCACTGCGCTGATTTCGTCCCCTGTCTCTCTTCGTAGCTTCACTGGAGCTCACTTGAAAGTCAAGAGTTGGCTATTGGAGATGTTTTCTCTCTCCTTTTGGTTTGTGGGGGACAGCCGCCTCTTTTAATGCGATTGCCCTTTTGCATTTATCCACACGGCCTGCACTCGGAGGCGCTACAAGGTGCTGTGGCTACATACCGCCACCTCCCTAACCCCAGGGGTCAGGGTCGGATTGACACCCGAACCCGCAGCCCTTATCCTCCTTCAGCCTCTTTAGAGGTGCACCCGGCCGTCAGTAATGCGGCCCGCGCTTTATTCATTTGGAGATCAGCCGAGCTGAAAAGATAAGCTGTGAATAATTGCGGTCCAAAGAGCGCGGAGAATCCGATGGGATATTTGAGTCTTTAACTTTTTGGGCCCTCTCTTCTTCCCTTTATGTTCCTCCAGGCAAAGGACAGGCCTTGTTAGGCTCGGGCAGCCAGATGGGCGAGAGAGAAGTGGGATGATCTGCCGAAGCTTTTGGGAGCGAGGTGACAGCGGCTCTAGCGAGCTGTCACTCACACGCCGCCTGCTCAATGCGAAGCTTAATGCGTCTTCCACAGCCACCAGCCGACAAGTGCCGGCTGTGTGCGGGCACCAGACTTCCAGTCAGTGTGCGCTCACGCCTTGCCTCCCTTTCTTTCTTAAGTGGGGGCCTCAGTCGTTTGGGATCCTTCTCGGAGAATAGTTGTAGGTATTTAGCTGCGAATTTTAATCATCCCTGTGTCAATTAGCATTCAATATACCCACAATATAAAATGCAGCAGTGCAGCTAGCTGCATTATTATACAAATAAGCTAACAGCTGCTTTACTGGTACTAGAGTTTCGCAGGTTATATTGGGCCAGTACGAAGCTCAGGCTGTGCTCGGTCTGCACACTTTTACTGTCCTAAGTGTTTGAGGAGCTTACGGATGACAGCAGACATGCAGGACCACATACTGTACACATGCACACACACGGAAAAAAAACACACACCCTTCTATGTCCTGTTGCATGTTTGTTTTTTGCCCAAACCACGAACAAAATGTGCTGCAATGAACTTGATTGTTTAATCAATAACTAAGAGTGATCTAGCCCTAATTGTGTCACCTAGCGCTAACTGAGGATCATGCAATGTAAAATGAATGCAAATTTCTCGAGATACAAGTGTTCTAGAAAATGCACGTTTATATGAAAGTTTATTATAACATTTTTTTTAATGAGCAGATTTTCTTACTACTTACAAGGCGCTAAAAAATACACACTGCTCCTTTAACATAAATCCTGATTTATTTTCAGATTTACATAATCTATTCTGTTAAAAACAGCAAGAAAACAACAACTTTTTTTACAATGTATAAAGCAAAAATGCATATTTTAACCATTTCAAGTTCTGTAAAATTTGCTAAAAATTCCAATCCGAGATGTACCCAAAGTAAACTTAATGCTGTTTCTTGAACTGTTTGTGGAATATGGACAGTTTTAGACTTATTTAAAAGGTAGGACTCTGAAATGTTGTCCCAAACTGAAATAACCACTGCAAGTGCAAATAACATTGAGTAATCTGTGTTTGAACAAACAGAAATAAAATGTTTTTATTATCGCCTGAATTTCATTTTTGCAATTAAATGCCTGCAGATGAGTGTGGCATGGCGAAATTAGCTGGAAAACAGGTGAAACAATAGCTTGAAGCCTTAACTGGTACGTTGTCAAATATGTATATATCTCATTCACAAAAACGAAACTTTGAATTTCACACATTTGTATGCGTTTCCAAAAGTGGCCATTTAGAGACGACTAATTTTAAACAATAAAACATTTGCAAATGTGTACTTTACTTAGGCCATTTTTTTAGACATTTTGAAAAATTATAAATGTTTGAATTCTCTTTCAGCGTCTCTACCGCTTATTTCAGGGTCTAGTTTGAATTACATAGGGACATCTTCCTATCGATTTATTCAGAATTTCATCGGTTTACCAATGTGTCAATTATCATTTAAAGTGGTGACTATTGGTTCAAATTGTTTGAAAGTAAAGAAGGTGAGTCATTTTTATCAAGACAGGCCCGCATAGGCTAACGCGGGCCCTGGACCGTGAAACAACGCCTGCAATAGGCCGAAAAAATGTCAATCAAAAGTTCAGAGGCTAACAACTTATTAAAAAAAACATTTTAGTCGTCTCTTCATTTGTAAACGGGAATTATGGGGCCAAACAGACAGCTGGCAACATATGTCGGCATTATCGTGTGTTAGGGAGTAAATATTTTACACGGTTGGACTCACTAGACTCTCAGGGATCTAAGGAGACCATACTATCGTTGAATGTGGTGGCTGCGAGAAGATGTCTTTGGTGAGCTATGCCAGATTTATAGTTTTCGGGTATCTTGTTTCATACTCATCATGATGTGTCTGCGATGAGTACATTTTTAAATGGTCAGCGTATCTTTGATTTCAAGAGTTAAAGCTTTCCGATGATATGTGGCATGAAAAATTCAGTAAATGGTGAAATTGTGAAGACACGTCTTTATCAACAGTCTGACAGTCGGAACGTTAAGGGGTTAAATATTTTCTAAATAAAAATGCTTTTATTATAACAAGATATGAAAACTAACCTTGTTATTTCAAAGATTATGGGTTAACCTTCACTGGTGCCAAATCCTATTTTGTATAAAACGATTGTAACATAGTTGATTTATCACCATATTGGAATTATTTTGTTCTTTATTAGTTCAATTCTCTTTGTTTTCTGTATTGTGATAACTTGTTCAGGATCATCTATGTAAACTGGAGTAACCATATTTGCTTCCTGTCGTTATAAATGGCTTTATCATCTTTATCTATCAGACAGAGGAATAAACAGCCGGCATCTTAAGTGACCTGATATAATAAATCAATTGGGGGATTTGTAAGTCTCTTCATTGAACAAAGGCCACGGGAATAAAAACCCATTAAGATGACATTTGAATTGGCAAACAAACTGTTTAATTTGCGTCAGCCCTGGGAGCGGCCCAAATTTACATCTGATTGGAGTTTAATGGCCCGTGGCTGCTTTGGCTGCTCTGTTGCCATAGTGACCAAGCTTTCTCAACATTTCTAACACACTCGAATGTAGTTGTCTTTTTTTTAACCATTCAAAATGCGTCACGTGAGCCAAATGGGCTTGGGGGCTTGTATGTATCAGTTTGTAGCTTTTGCGGGGTCCACTCCGGCCCGGCAATGAATATATGGGCCGTTGAATGGTCCAGCACAATGACCCCAGCTGATGCGGTTGCCACAGAGACACGCCCACACAAAGGCTCGGAATGATGACATATGGTCCGAACCTGCCCAGTCGCTGGACCCCCAATAGACCGACTGCATTGAGAGACAAAACCCTGCGTTAGCCATTTATGTGTGCCCACTCATTTCATGGTAAGATACACTTTTGATCAAGTTTCCTTTGCCTTCCACAAGGAGTAAGAAGCTGGTGAAAAAGCGGTTTTGTAAGTGAAGGAATTCATCATGAAGTCATTAACAAAAGGCCTGCTCTCCACCTGCTTCTACATTCATTCGCAGATAACAGACCTTTGTTTTTGTTTAACATAAGAGAGAGGAGACTGCATTTGTTCCCAATGAGGCTTCTCCACTAAATTCCAACCTGTAAATTGTCTGTGACTTAATAGTGCATAAACAAAGATATTTTGTAAAAATGAGGCAAGATTCTTTTTGGATGAAACGTTAAAAGCGCGAACGAAAAAATCTAATTTTGTTCAAAGAAACTAGTTTCCTTTTTTACAGTCTCATGACTCAAGCTTTTTAACGTCATAACTTCTTTGGCTAAAGAGTATCATCCTTAAGTTTTGGCTGTGTTGAAGTTTAACTATTGCCCAAGCAGTGACATGTTGTGAGGTTCATGTCTGTTGAGGCAGAGTCAGATTCATAAATAAATATATTTGTCATTTTATTGGCGGATCAACATTTTATTGTATTAAACTTGTAAATGAAGTCTACCGCTACTTTTGAATAAAGGCATAAAAAGATAGATAATGGCTGAGGTGTGCGCCAAATCAAAATTATAGATGTCATTATCGCCCTCTACCATGAGGCAAGATAATTACTTGCTAACTCTGCATCTGCAGGAGCACAGAACAGAAATACATTCCATACTAATTTATTGATAATATAATATAAAATGTCAGCAATTTTTCAAAATAAAATCCAAAAAGAGTGAAGTTAAACAAGAAAGAACTTTCACATTGAAGAAAGTTAACCTTTTAATATATTTGAAATCTTATACATCAATGAAGGCCATAGCATAGCCTCACCTTGCCCCTCCTGACTGCACGTTACTGTAACAAAGTGATTTGTTCCAACTTTATCTAATTAACAACATGTTCATACCATAATTTAAACAGATACCTTCTATCTTTATTAATCAGAAAGTCAAAACTTAAAAGTATCTGCAAAAATCTTCACACATTTCTATTTGATATTAAGCATATGTCTTAACTGATTACTTGTTTTGTTTTTTGTTCATGTTTACACACTGTGTAAGCCGATAAATGTCACACATTTCTATGCTTTCTTGTTATTGTAAGCAATACAATACATTTCACCAAATATAATTTTCCAGTCCAATTCACAAATTATTATTATTACTATTATTTTCAGTAAAAAAAGGAACAATATTTTTTTGTTGTATCATTTTTCTTATATTTGTAAAAGTAAAATAAGCACAATATTTTGCCAGATCAAAGAGGTTAAGAATTATGTATGTTATTTTACCATATATTCTCTTGTCTTTTAACCAATAATAAAAAGAATACTTGAAATGAGCAAAAATGTCCCCTATGACAAATCCTTTAGCCTACTTTAAGTATTCACCTTAGAACAACACACACAAACAATTATGAAAAAAATCCCATTCCATCATTATATTGCAGAGTTTGGACTCAAATAAACACAATTTCTGAAATATGTTTACACTTTATGTGTGCAATTTTTGAATGGTGCTCGACAAAGACCTCGGAATAATCAGAATGACGATGAAATGCAGATGGCAAACACAGAAGTGTAATTGTTTGGGTGTAAATCCCTCCAGGCGGGCTGCAGCGGTCCTATTCCATTAGTAAGTTAAGTAGTGTGTGAAAATGACATTCAAGATTTGACCTGCTTCATGACTCACAACCCAGCTATGTGATGATGTCATAGGGCCTTTGAAAGCTCGGAAGGTTGCGATGCTCCCTTTCAGGAGCGGAAATAGCGCCGTAGTTCTACTTTTAGCCACGCGCCACAACAAGGAGATCCTTTTTTTAAAACTGTATTAAATTAAAGCAAAACATTCAAGAAAATCATAAACATTTAGTTTTTCACTATGATCCCATTTATGTATCGTGCTCCTGAATGAATTTAGCAGGAAAGATTGTATGATACTGTACGAATTGGCATCATGATGAAATGCACAAGTAATACATAATGCCTTGTTCAAAGGCAGCATTCACAATCTATAGACTTTTTTGTATTCATCACGATTTGAGAACAATAAAGAAAAAATCTAAAAAAGCAAAAAATATTTTGTGCATCTGCAGTGTCTGAAAGAACATCTTCTGTTGTTGCTAGGGAGCATTGTGGCCAAATCTTTAACTTCAGCCGCCAAGAGAAGGTATAAGAAGATGTGCTTATCTGTCAGTGCAGTGCTTTCTTTCATAGGTGGCCTGTTGCCATGACTCAGCGGCGGTGGTCAGAGGTTTCCACCTGTAGACACAACAGTCCGTCGGAAAAAACAACTCTCTGATACCTCGGTCTTCTCAAATGGTCTGGGAGGATTCCCAGTCATTGTTTCAACGTCTTTGTAGTGCAGGTCTGTTGCAGTCTAGGGGATTTCCTTCCCTATGGGTATTTTTAAACCCGTGTGTGAATTTGAGGGCTTTGGGGCGCACACGTGTCGGCTCACGCGCTCCCAGATGGTGCGTAGAAATTCAATAATAACAAGGGAAGGCTTTGTTGAAATGAGATTTGCATGTCATATTTGGTGCGTGCTTAATTGAGACGGACGGCAAGCGTCTAGATCTCGAATTTCATGGCCCGTTTCCGGTTTGACAGCTCTGGTGGGTTCGTTGAAGCTTCTGTAAGACATCCTGGAGCTCTCTGACCTCTCGGGAAAATCGTTTTTATTGGGTCCCTCCCACTGACAGCCATCAATGGAGGTGTCCATACAGCGGACTGGCGGCTGGGATACATAGGTCATATGCAGAAGAGCCTGTCACCTCGAGATCAAGACTACATCCGGACTATTCTCACCCTGTCACCTTAGTTGACGTCACGTGACACTGATTGATGACCTTATGCTATGTCATTTGTCCCAAGATATCTGAGTGTGTTCCCAGAAAATGTCTTGAAAAAATAAGAGAAAATTATTTTGAAAAAATCTTTATATGTACAATGTAAAATAATTGTCCTTCGGTGGTTTACTAAATAGTTATTTTCTCGCACAAAATCTGTCAACATTTACTTGGACTGCTTCCAACTAGCAAAATAAACTCCGAAATTATTTTTAGGGGAGGATAATTGTGTTATTCATACACCTGGAAAAAATTGTTATGTTTTCTTTTTTAAATGTCTTTAGTTTCATTGATAATGTTGTGAACATCATTTACAACGAGTTTAGACCAGGCACTCCAGGATAAGTAATTACGTGTTTAAGGACTCAACCGAAAAAAAGAATGAAAGGATAAATAGGAAAAAATATTTAAATATGGTTCTTGGAAACTGGCGTTGGTTGTATTAATAGTGCAATGAAAAATATCTATCGCTATATTGATAGATCGTTTTGTCAATCTGTCTATCTAGCTATCTATCTAAATTTTGTAAAAAAAAATGGTGTCAAACTTCATTGCTCTGTTGGAACATAATCTGTTGGCCACATATCACTTAACCACTAGTGTCGTAGGGGCACCATTTCCTGTGGTGTGTCTTGGGCTGGTGCAGCCTGATGGTTCCCATCATTCTCTTGGTCAATGCTTCCACCTGGACATGAACTGGAGACATTTCATGTGTTAGGCGAATGTGCTAACCACTGCACTACATAACATACTGTATACTTATTTCAAACCAACAGCATTGGAAGGAATCACATTTTTTTCATGCCCAGAAGAAGATGATGTGAGTTTTATTTGAGAAGAATAAGCGAGTTTTGTCAAATGAGTTAGAAAACATTAGTTTGTAGTGTACAAGAAGGCAAGAAAGAAGCTAAAGCTAATTCCCGACGGGAAAAAAATTGTCTTTTTCCGCGTCCCCAAAGTACAACGTAGCAAAACAGATGCCAGTGTCTGAAACTTGTGACGAAAATGTACAGGACACCAGGGCAGACAACTCTGAAAAGTTGCCTGCCCAGCCATAAAGTTGCATGCCCCATTTTCCCCAACTTGAAACACAATAAGACGACTCATCGCAGAAAAAAAAAACATTGATGCGAAATATTAAGAATTGATAATCAGAATACATAACAAATAAAATAATAAAAGTTTATTATTAATCTACTTATAACATTTAATGCATGTATATGACATCGCTGTTTTCGATTTGCCATCAGTATGTACCTTTTTTCACTCATCTTCATTCATGCAATGTTTCCGTTGCGTCGTCTGATAAAAGCCACGTGAACTCCTCTTTCCACAATGCTTTTATGTACGTATACGTTTTGTAGCGTCATACATTTTTTTAGCTTCTTTTGAATATTTCTTCTGGGGCTGAGGTTTTGGCTTCATTCCCAACCACTTATCCATTTTTCTTGTGTTCTCTGTGCGTCTACTTTGGAAAATGATATGCAAATGCACGACCTTATGACGCTCGGGAGAGTCCGGAAGCACAAAGATATTCGATGCAGGCTTCTGATTGGCTGCCAAATATGCAAATAGCCAAACAAATCGAAATTCCGAAATTTCCAAACCGAATGAAGATTTCAAAATCAGAATAAAGCAAACATTTTATTTGGAAAAAAAAACAAAAACGATTTTTTTTTTCTCGAAAAAGTTGTCGGCCACCCGGGCGGAGATGATTTGTAAGCTGGACGCCCGACGTACAATAGTCCAAATGTAGTCTTGATCTCGAGGTGACAGGTTCTTCTGCATATGACCTATGTATCCCAGCCGCCAGTCCGCTGTATGGACACCTCAAACTCGCATGAATGGAAAATAATTTCCCATTCAATGGAAGGGTATGAACACAATATGAGGACTGAAACCTACCGCTTCCCCCCACCCCAAAAAACCCTCAAAGTTTGGCTGTGCGTTATACAGGAGCTTTTGCAGATTAATCAGGCAGCAAGCACGCAGTATTATTGGACCACTATGTGACATACAAAAAGGCATTAAACTGTCTCATTATCACACTATTTTTAGCCATAGTACCATTTGTCTTTGGTACTTTGAATAAAAATAGTGTGATAATGAGAAAAGATCATATAACCACAATATGTCAGTGGTTAAGATTCTGCACGCTGCCTAGTGCAACCCATGTTTGATTCCCATTGAATCCAACTGCAAAAATTGAGCATACAACACCTAATTTCATACTGATTTTTAAACCAAAATTAGAGCTTCACGTTTTACACAATTGTGAAAAACTGCAGCAACTGAATAAAGACCCACACGGCCCAAAAAATTGATATGTTGATAGAAGTGACCAATGCAATCGGAAACATGGGGCATACTGTATAACTGCATAGCAACATCTACTTTTTTAGATGAACAGTATGTTCTCCCCGTGCTTGCGTGGGCTTCCTCCGGGCACTCCGGTTTCCTCCCACATTCCAAAGACATGCATTTCAGGAGAATTGGCCGGTCCAAATTGTTCCTAGGTGTGACTAAGCGAGTGAGTTGTCTGTCCCCGTGTGCCCTGCGATTGACTGGCAACCAGTTCAGGGTGTCCCCTGCCCACTGCCTGATGATTGCTGGGATGGGCTCCAGCACCCCTGCGACCCTACTGAGGATAAGCGGTGCAGCTGATGAGATGAGATGAGATGAGTACAAAGTGCTTCGATATTACTAATTCAAATTGTTTATTTAAAAAATTATACAACTAAAAATACAGTTATTAAAGTGTTTAAAGGAATATTGTGTATTATTTAGCGCCTCCTAGTGGTAAGAAACAAAAGTATTTAAAAATTTATATCAATTTGAATAATAAGCAAAAATACATATATGTTTATTTTACTTAACAACCATAAGGAATCAATATGATTGTGCCCTATCTTACGGCTAATGGTGCCCCTAAAACCCCAAAATCTTGTGAAAGGCCGGACAAGAAAAAAAAATAAAAATGGTGAGGTTTGGAGTAATTTGTACTTAAGCTTGTGCTTTGTAGCACTTGTTTTTGGTTGCACTACACAATACGGTGACATCTAGTCAATATTACACAATGTCCCTCAAAATAAAGCAGGTATAGACACCAGTCTCGAGTCAAAATCTTTTGTTGTTGTTTAAGTGTGCAAAAGCATTGTATATATATATATATATATATATATATATATATATATATATATATATATATATATATATATACATATATATAGAAAAAAAGAGGTAGACGTTTTTAAGAGGCAAAAAACGATAGTGTAATGTGCTAGTGTTGGCAAGTATGGCATTGTCATGTGTTGTGTCATGTTATGTCAAGTTGCGTATCTGCCATAGTCTATGTTACGTCTCCTTATGGACATTTTGTGTCTTGTTTTGATACTTAATGATTTTTTTAATCATCTTTTCCTCGTTTTTGTTTATTAACCCCTTACTTTTTAAGTATTATCTTGACTTCTTGTTACTGATTTCTTGCATTCGGGTCCCCAACTACGAAAATGACTTTCTTTAAGTATTTTTCTTAGCTGTATAAAGAAATGACAAGACTGAAAGCGGTTATGAAAGCAGTGCCCAGATTGACTCTCAAAGACAGAATGTGAACATTTGCATCCAATGACGTTCCAATAAGGGGACGCCTTCCGGTTGATTGACAGCCTTACAAAGACGATGGTGCAGAGCGATTTGTCAATGGGTACAAATCGACACAAAGATGTATTGATTGGCAGGCGAGAAAATAGCATGGGAGAAAAAGCGAGGATAAAGGATCTTTGCCGAGTGATCAATACTCTCGCTCGGGCTTAAAGGGAGCCGTCCCACTTTGGCTTTATACAGTTGAAGGAGCTGCAAATATCAGTCATTGTTTGGACGCAGCAGGTCTTTCAGTCAGCGCACGGCCACACGGCAGGGGGGTGACCCTCTTGGGTGCACACCAATATAGAGACGTTCCCTGTTATGGACGCTCCAAACATTCAGGGACGACACTGCTAGGAAAGAATGACTGTCAACAAAAGATTTAAAAATCGAAATGACAAAACGTTGGCTCTGTTAAGTTTAAATATTAGTAGAAACTCAAAATAAGGAGAGAGGACATGAATGGATTTTGAACTTGCAAGGAATAGAAGCCTTCAGATAAGAGCACTCCATCCACGTTCTAAAGCCCTGCCCTAAGCCCCAGATCAGCCTTAAGGGGTGTGGTTATCAAAGAACAGCAACATGATTGGCGATAGCGACTATGGTGTAATAGTCAAAACAACGAACAACCGTGCCCGATAATAGTCAAAATAAGGAAATGGCATCCCATGAAATCTCCTTTGCATGTTTCCAATATTAAAACCGAGATAAACTCATCAGGCATTCAGTCCCTTTTTCATTTACTAGTTAATAGATTGATAATGATCAGCCAAGAGTATTTCTTACCCTTAGGTATATGGGTGGAGTGATCTACCAGGATTTTTGCTTCCAACTCCCTTTTTTATCAGAATTTGTATTATGAAACATTTTGCTCTGTTACACTTACTGAAAGAAAAAGGTTTTATGTAATTCATTTTATCGAATTTTAGGCTAATAATAAATGTGATTACTTTTACAGTTTAGCTGGTGTCAGGCCTAAATCCCATTGGTCGCAGCTTGTTAAAAAATAAAATTTCCAATTTCCATTTAAAATAGTTAGATGTGTACTCAATTTCATAAAAGTATATTGACCGAAAAATGACTTTTCCTAACTAGTAATTGTGTACTTAGCCATTCCCAGTGGTAAAAAAAAAAGAAAATAATAATTGGAGAAAAACATTAATGCCTTAAATAATGAACAAAAATACATGAACTACCAATTAAATGATCTAAGTATAATGGTGCATTTTAGTCACTTTGAGTGCCCGTAGTTTGCATTTTTCAATGTGATTTTTAGCATTCGTTTTGGTTGCATAAACCAAACAGCGACATAGAGAGGTCGAATAATATACACTGTACCTTTAATCGGCATAATTTTGAGGGGAACATCCCCTTATTTAAAACCTACAAGGGGGAAAAAACTCAATTTGATGAAATTTAAGAAACCTTGAGAAGTAAAAGACTGAAATGTCTGAAGGAAGCCTGCCCAAAGTCCGGCATGGGGGCCAATTAAGACCTGTGGTCAAATTTCTACCGGCGCACAGCCTCTGCCATAAAATAATAATGTGTGGCCCGCCAGTAATGTTAACTGCAGTAAATAATAAATTTGGACTAAATAAAAGAGAATTCAAAATTTTACCACATGATGTCAGTTGTCTCTTGGCCACCTTGTCCTTGGCTTTCTGTTAGAATTTTAGGCCATCCCATTTTCAACTTGGTGACTGTAAATTTAAAAACGCAAGTTGACTGTGAGGGTGGCTGCTTTCAGGACATGTGGAAATTGGAGTAATTTTTCACAAAATCTCCAACTGCGTCTGCTTAATTTGACAAGAGACCGTGTCTGTTTTTGAAGAACATTATGTTAAGAGGTACTGCCAGACGAAAAATGCCAACAACAAAAAACTAACGGGAAACGGATGCTGTGAAAGGGTGAAGTAACTGGAAACTGTTTTAACTGCACAGCAGCGTTATTTCACGGGACCCTGCGAGTCAAGGCAAAATGCTACAAAGGCAAACTACGAGGTCGTGACGCTGACCGCCAAGCACTGCAAACCATTCATGGGAGGTGAATTTATTTCAGACCCTACAAAGAATGCCAGGATAGTCTGCCCTCACACATTTTCAGCTTAACAAACCTGGCCCGCTTTCTGAAAAATTTGGACACCTCTGGTTTAAAGGTGACAATTTTTGGAATTTAAGAAAAGTGAAAATTTAAAGTAACAGCAAAGAACAATTAATGTCATTAAAATCTCATTTTATTGTAATAGGAACGTGACATATTGGCACAATTGTTCTGATACAAGATCACGTGAATTAAAATTAAGTTTTAGAAGGAGTAAATATCAGAGTCTTTCAAAAATATAGATTATTAATAGGCTTTCAAAGTGAAACCCATCAACGCTTGTAAAAATCCGTATTATTAGATGCTGTTGAAGCATTTAGGATGTAAACTCCAGAGTAGTTGTACTGGTATTGAATTTTAATTATATGTCTTTAAAGTTGTGTGCGTATGTGTACCCAGCTGCATTCCCACTTATTCTTTGGCCACATTTGTTTAGCGAGGACCCATCCACTTATTGACACTCGTCTCCTGCATGACAATCCGGGCAATGAAACCACAAGTGGGGCATACACTGTTCAACAGTTGCTACAAGAACAACACCGGCACACACAAAGAGTGTTTACCTTCCCAGGGTATGAAAAAAAATAGCAGGACAAAGAAAGAAAAAGCCGGTTTCATTACATGACTTTCACGTACGGTCTGTGTAATTTTCCAAACACTTTTCATGAAACATCTCGTAAGCTGCTGTTACGTAATAAAACACATATTGTAGTTGGATAGGAACTACTTCGGCTCCAGTCAGTGTGTGGAAATGTTAGGGGAAAGGATGAGTTTTGAGATTAAAAAGAAGGATGAAGATAAATCCAAACCTGGTCACATCTGTTTCAAATCTATCCCAAATGTTCACACGCACACACATGCACAAGGACAAAAGAAAATCTACGTGATGGGACCAGTAACCAGGACATCCTGTTTGAGAGCCCGTGTAAACTCCTTCCCCCAACGCCTCCGAACCATCCAGGCAAAATGCTAAAGAGACAGCACAACTGTCACCATCTGCTTTGTTCCGGGATGGCTGTGCAGGAAAGCAAAATTTTATTGTACTTCCCTCATGTGACAGGATTTATCTACAAAATACAGTGCTCGCACTCTCCGTTACCATCTGGTGGAACACAATGTGATGGATTAGGTGTGATGGACTGCCACAACGGTGCATATGCACCTGTCTACCTGTAAATTTTTTACAGAAAACAAAACAAGAAAAATGCTTTAGCAGCCATATTTTAGCCCAGTGTTTCTGAACCTATTTTGAGCCATTATAAATTGTCAAGGCACACCCTCCGACGAATATGTTTAAAAAATAATTTAAGCCACAAGTTTCTTTCATTTGTATGTTTTTTATCTTGAATTATCATGTTGCCTAAGCTGACGGTATTGCGTTTTTCTGGTCATTTGTGGTCATCGTGGCTCAAGAGGTTATACAGGTGATTATTTTGGTAAATAATACAACAGCAGTTTTGAATTTTACTATATTTTTATCTTCAATCTCAAGTTTTACTATACATTTAACTTAAAATCTGCGACAAACTTCTGCCAGTGGAACGAAAAATGTTTTATTATGTACGAACCTTTACTCTTTTTCTCATGTTTTTTTTTTGTTAAATGAGAAAATAAAATAATTAAAAATCAGCAGATTTATGTGCATGATTTTCACTACATTTGATTCATTTTATTACTTTTACTTTCAATCTTGAACAACTTCATCAAACAAAATGAATTATTAAAAAAAGAAATGATAAAAAAGAATAATAAATGTGCGTACTTGCTGTCAAGACCATAACCGAAACAGGACCCACTCGCGTAACGCTTACCTCAAGTTTTATTGAAGGAACGTGGAAGGGGTGCGCCCACGATCCGGTGTTCGCTCTCGTACTCGGCTTGTGATCCGAACACGGAAGTGGATCTTCCGTAGCAACCGATGGCGGTGTCAGGGCTGGTAAACTGGTCGGTAGCCCGGACTGGGAGAGCAAGACGTGGTCGGGGTCACAAACGAGTGGTAAGCTGGGACGGGAGAACAGACGTGGTCTGAATCAACAACGGATCGTAATTCGGGACGGGAGAGCAGACTTGGTTGAAATCAAAACAGGTCGTAGCAGACAGGAGACAAACAGGAGCAAAAAACGGGACAGGCGTGAGTCAGGGTCGAAAAATGGCTTGCCGTGTAAAAACAGAGATTCGCAGATCGACTGACAACAGGAGACAGATAGGAGAAGGTTTAAGTAGGGACAGGGAGCCAATCAGAGTCCGAGGCAATTGGCGCCAAAGGGGCGGGTTTAGGTGATTCACATCGGTAATCATGACACTTGCACTCGCACCATGAAGGAGCTTGACAGAAGCTGCAATGAAGACACAGGTCAGAAGTGAAGTTAAGTCAAGTCATGTTTATTTGCAAATCCTCACAAGAAATCTCAAAGAGGTGGCGGGCACGAGTAAATCAAGTTATATTTATATATATTTGCCAGTACAAACGCTCCCCTAGTTACAAACAAGATACGTTCCGGACGATCGTTCGTAAGTTTAATTTGTTCGTAAATTGCTTCAGTGCTATATTTTGCATGTTTAATGTTTATACAAGTATGTTTAAGGCCTGTACAAGTAATCTGTATTGTTTTGTACTGAAAAATAAACATTTAATACAATAATATGCTCTATAGAGATAAATAAAGTGAAGTTTAACTTACTTTTGGAAGATGGGCTCCAAGAGTTAGGCAACTTCCTCTTCCGTCGTAGATAGTAGCCGAAAAAAAGCGATCCAACCATTTTCTCAACCGCATCAAGCTTCCTTATTCCAGTTTGATTTCAAATGAAATGGCTTGCCTCTTCTTTACACTTTACGCCAGACATATCTAATGGATGAACGTGTGCTTAAACAATAAAGATGCCAAAGTTTTTAGCACGCTGGAGATACAGTACAGTGTGTTTACATGCGAACTAGGACAGGAAGAGGAAGCCAGTGGATGCCAGGTGAGCCCTCACAACGCTACATGCCGGTAGCGGCGGAAAGAAGCACTACAACTGTACTCTGAAAAAGCTGCACTATATTAAATCTAACTTACAGCAATGTCCAGGTATTTTTTGACAGCCCAAAAAAAATGTTCGTATGTACTGTTGTTCGTTACCCAAATGTTCGTAAGTAGGGGAGCATCTGTACTACCTCATGTGCTAATAATCAGTTTATAAAAAGGAAAAAAAATGTTAATCTGTTGCCACCTACTGATTTGGATGGATGTTCCTCAGCTGATCACTGATAAAACAGCAAATATACTGAACAATGACATGCTTTTTATTACCAAGATAAAAAAGGGGAATTTCCTGCGACACACGAAACACTAGTGTGCCTCGGCACTCAGGTTGAAAAACACTCTTTTAGCCAGATGTGAAACAAACACATTTCCGGAGACATTTGATAGTGTTTCTGTGGTTCTATGAAAATCCCCTGCAAGTGTTTGGAATCCAAGCTCGCTCCAGCTGCCGTGTGGGAAGCCTTCAGGGATAGCTCGATAGGAACATTGCCTCCTTAGGTGTGGCTATTAACCAAACTAGATTAACAGCACAGGCTTAGAATGTGTCCTCACCAGAGGCCAGCTATGGTTGAACCTTCTCAAGTCTAGTTCTTCAATATGTGTTTTTTGGTCATTTTTCTTCTGAGAATATACAAGTAAATGTGACTTGACTTGACTGTTGCTCGAAGAGGGCACTTTGGCTTTTCACATTTTAATGAGCTCAATCACATGTCAATGTGGTGTACTTTATATAAAGTGCCCTATATATATATATACATATATATATATATATATATATATATATATATATATATATATATATATATATATATATATATATATATATATATATATATATATTTATATTGTTTTAGAAGAGAATGAACGAAATGAAAAATACAATTCAGTTCAATATTTGCAAATGAAACTTTCTTCCTGTCCAAATCGATGTGGAACAGTTAATGGATGCATCGATCCGCGATGAACTTAAGCATGTTTTTGAAGGGAAGGGGAACGCTTAAAGGTACAATGCTCCACAATTTATCGATACTAAATATTTTTTTATTTACCTGCACTTATTTACTTTTGAAGGAACCAAGTCATTTTTGAATCCATCTAGATATGTATTGGTTTAAATACATAAATATTTAAATATTGATGCAAAATTATATGAAATGGTAACGTCATCACTGTGATGCAATGCTTATTGCATAATCTAATACTCTTTGTTTCAGACCAAAAAAGGTTTCCCCCTGATATCAGGATTGTCACACACTGCTGCCCCTTCAATTTTGAGGTCTGGCTCATCTCTGAAGAGCGGTATGGCGCTGAAAAAGAACTGCAACCCAATGATGACGGTGCTGGATCAGAATCAGATCAGGAGGCTTGTCCTGCTACTGGTAACCACGGAACATAGTACTATTTCATGTGGGGGAACAAACCCTTATTAAAAAATTTAAAAAAAACAACTTAAAGAGGAATAAGCGACACCAGGCTGTACTTCCCCGAGACACACCACAGGAAGTGGTGCCCTGATGACTCTATGGGTATCCATGAACCATGAACTTAATTATGCATTTTTGTAAGGAAGACAATAATCTGGAGTTACTCAAACATTTGTATAAGGCTTGGTCAAGCGGTTTCAGCAATGTTCACAGTTCCCGGATCCTTCAAACGCCTGGGTCGTCGGGGAACCACTTCCTGGGCAAGAACCTGCTTTGCTTCTTTTGAAATTTTGAGTAGGCCTGTTTTGTACACAGTCACATCATATAATGTGTATGGCATCACTTGCAATGTACAGAATTAAACAATATTATGATGGATGTGTTGCCATTCGGGTTTTTTCCTTTTAAAGAAAATGACTTTTGTTTCAAACTTTTGGATTGGGTTTAAAAAACACAGGGAAGTAGCTCAACATGTCATCTTTGACACATATTTTTTACAGCGGGCTGCTGTCTGCTGTGTGTCTTAGTTATAAATCGCTATATAAGTATACTTCAATTGGTCCTACCTGTGAGGTCATAAGTCAAGCATGTCATGTTCTGTGTTTTAGTAAATAAAATAACAGCTGCACATGCTGCAGATGACCCATATACATAAATAAAACAAAGCCAGACTTAAACCTATCATTCTCAAAGACGACCCCATGCCATGTGGAACTTTCTATTTTCCTGACCGGACTGTAAGCCGGTCGCCCCGGCTGCGGACCACGCGTTCTGAAAGCGGAGTAGCTGCTGAAAAGCGAAACCTGTCCTCAGACACACGCTTTGAAAGCAACTGCTGGGAAAGTCTAGAGCTCGAGCGGCACACGGGCTGTGTGATACTTGAGCAGGCTTGGTGCCACGGGCCACCCGGGATAACCTCCACCCTTTTTCCTTGTCCAGCTATAAATACAAAGGAAGACTGGAAATGTGAAGCGAGACCGGGATTAGGTTCCCTTATGGCACGCTGCCTGCAAACATGTCGCACACGGCAAAGGAATTGAAGCGTACTTGCCGAGCTCTAGCAGCTTTTTAAAACGTCAATGACCCCCTACGCCTGCCAATCATTTTCCATCTACACCGCTGCTTCTCAAGAAAACAAGTGCAAGGAAGTCTCGCCGGATCACACAGACTGAAACTTGAACGCGTTTTGCGAATGATTCCCACCTGCCGCCTCCACTTTCCACATCAAAACGTGTCGCCGAAGAACGTGAAGCATGTGTTTCAATAACCTAAAATGGATGACAAATCCAACCAGTTCAGGGTGTCCCCTGCCGCCTGCCGAAAGAGGGCTGCGATGGGCTCCAGCACCACCGCAACCCTAATGGGGATATATATATGTATATATATATATATATATATCCTGTGACTACGTATCACTGCAAAGTCAAGTCAACTCATGTTTACTTGTATAACCCTAATCACAAGGAGTCTCAAAGGGCTGCACAGACCACAGACTAATGCAAACTACAGACTATTATTACACCATCTCCTGTTCTTAAACCTACATGAAGCCAAGGAAAAACTCAAAACCTCAACATTAGAAAACTGAAGAAACCTTGAGAAGGGACCGCACATAAGTTTATCCCCCTTTCAGGAAGACCGGGCAGCAACGGATGTTGCAATAACAAATAATACACAGATATTGTCAACATAAAATATAGGTCATTCATAAGCTATAGAATGCAAGTATGTTTGAAGGCTGGATATAAACAGTTCCACTGAGGTTGCAGATCGAATCTCAAGGGGCAGAGCATTCCACAACACCGGGGCCGGAATAGAAAACGCTCTCGAACCACTTGGCCCTTGGATCCATAGTAGACCAGGTGTCCTGTTCAATAAAGGCTGGGGAATGTTCTTTCAATCAAAGGTGCAGGTTGGGCCTCGGCCTTTTTGAGTGATCACATAATATTGGTGGAGACACTTCAATGGTCAATGCCAAAACTTTTCCCGCGCTCTCATTGTATGGACAAATGTGAGCTTAGAATAGCTTGTTACCTTTGGCAAATAAGTTACTTCGTGTTTGTGATTGAACTTAACAGAATATAATTCTTACAATGAGTACTATTACATTAGATGACTTCTGTTAAGTGCTCTGAATGATCCTGTTGTGTAAAATGTGTTTCCTTGCCATGCAAATGGTTGGATACCCCTGCGCAAGGGCGTGAGAGCATGCATTTGTCATTGTGACATAGTAACTTGCATACGAAAAGCGCTCAAGTGCTAGCTGTAAACACAAACAACAATGGCAATTGTTACATTTGGAGGGAGATTTGACGGCGGGCGTTCGGCGTGGACGCATTGCGCGCGTTCGGCCCCATTGAGTCGCTAATGAGAGTGATAGATTGTGGCTCCTTGGACGACCTCTCCAACCTCACAATGGCCTCTGCTCCCTTGGGACGTGCCGGCCTCCTCCCCGAGGGACATTCGAGACTCCATACAAACTTTTGGAGCGGGGTTTTCCCGCCTGTTTCGTTCAAATCTGCGAGTCAATCAAACTATTTAAAACCGACAGGCTGCGTTAGTGTTGTCATCTTGTTTTGACATTGTACTCTTGGATGGAGACCACCAACAGATCCACCCACCCGATCTTTTTAATTATGAATTTATAGCTAAGAGTTTGGCCCATTTGTGGGTAGGGATGGGAATTTCAGCTCTTAGAAGCCGTCTTTTTCGGTACAATCAAAAGAGTTGGCTCTTTCGGCTGCCTAACAGCTCTTCAGATTTGTTGCTTTACTTCAAATACAACCCATAATAACGTTGCAATGAGCCCAATATTAATAAATAACTAATCCTGAAAATGTATATACGATCTAAACTAGTGATTGGAACTACTTTTTGGAGAACTGGCTCCTTCTGCTCGGCGCAATAAAATTGGACTCTTTCAGCTACCAAACGGCTCTTCAGCTTTTTTTGTTGCTTTAATCCATATACCTGTATAAACAAATATTATTTAACGTTAATAAAGTGTACAACTGCGACTGGCTGGCAACCAGTTCAGGGTGTCCCCTGCCCACTGCCCGAAGATGGCTGGGATGGGCTCCAGCCCCCCCGCGACCCTACTGAGGATAAGCGGTACGGCTAATGAGATGAGATGAGATGAAAGTGTACAATAAAACAGAGGAAGGAAGAAATTAAAGGATACAAAGACAATAAAAAAGAGAACAAAGAAGAAAAATACATTTTGAAAAAAAAAATCTAAAGGAAAAAAGAAACAAGAAAGGAAAAAAGAAAAGAACATGGGAGGGAATTGTGGGGAAGAAATGAGAATAAAGTCACAAGAAAAAATAAGTAAAAGCTAGGGGGGAAACAGAGAAGAAATAAAATAAAAAATAAAAATTGAAAAAAGAAGGAAAGATAATGAAGTAAACAGCTAGAAGGAGGGGAAAAAAATCCAGGATGAAAGGAAAAGAAAAAGAAGAAAAACACAACAACAAGTGAAAAGCCAGGGAAACCAGAAGCATCAGAAAAAAAAGAAATAGAGGAAAACAAAAACAATAAAAAGCTGGCGAATCCAGAAGCATAAGAGGTAAAAAGAAAAAGAAAAAGAAGAAAAAAAAAGAAAAAAAGAAGTAAAAAGCTAGGGGAAAAGAAGCAAAAGAAAAACCAATAAAAAATAGAGGAATAGAAGAAAATATCAATAAAAAAGGAATAACATTATATTACCTATAATATTTTAACATTACACAGAAAATGAATCAACATGTTGTTAAATAAACTATTCTACTAATTTATGACAGCATTTATTTTTTTTTCACTTTCAAGTGGAATTTTCACTCATTTAAACTTTCAACCTTTTTATACCAAGCAACTTTAAAGTCAACCATCTAAGAATTTTTGAAAAACACACAACAAAATGTAAATTAAAATATTGATAATTTAGTTCAACTACAAATAAACTATGAAATGTTTTTAAAACTCGTTTGAAAATGAAATGTAACAGTTACACATCTCAATACACGGAGAGAAAAAAAGGCTTTTGAACAATATCAAGAGGGGGAAAAAAGCGTTTTGAAAGGGGACCGGCTCTTGATCGGTTGGGACCCAGCTCCCATCAGTCACTTCCAAGAGTTGGCTCATTAAGCCGTTACGTTCGCGGACGACACTACACAGCAAACCTCTCCACTGAGGCGCTGCTGCGTTCGCGGCCTGCCGGCGGGCTGGGGATTTAATGGCTGGCCTCACGCCCGACCGCAGGCGGACTAGTTCGTTCGGTTCTCACGACCTCAGCTCCTCAAAGGCATCGCTGAACTATTGACTCAGGCGCGCAGGCTGCAAGGAAAACCGCAGAAGGGCTTCACGCGCTGCCAACTGCTGCTGCTTGCAAAGGAGGCATTCAGTTTGTCATCGAAGCGGACGAGGAAAATAAAAATGTCAACCGCAAACAAAAACACACACGCAACCAAATCACTTTGAGATCATGAAACGGAGGAAAGCCCACGCGTGCTCCTACATCAAATTGGGGTGTGTGAAACGCAAGTCACTGAAGGCCTCTTGACTAGAGACTAGTATTTTAGTCTATGGCTGCTTTATTTTGAAGCGAGACCGCGTTGTGCGTAGTTAAACAGCTCCAACCCGCATGAGATCTCTGTTTTGGTCAAAGTTTCCCTCTTATTGTTTTAAAGCAAGAACATGTTTTTTTTTATTTAATGTTCCAGAGACAGATTATGTTTCACGCGTAAAAATCTTTTACTTTTCAATTTACAAATACAGTGCTTCAATAAATATATGTCCACTGAAAACAATAATTATTATAATAGATATATGTATTTTCATAGATAAAAAGAACAAAATATTGCAATCTGCCGGAGACTGTTACCCAAGATATGCTTCAGCGTGTTTGGCAGGAGCTGGAATACCGACTTGTCGAATGTCATGTCACAGTCACATGCTTTTGGATTTCTTCTCCAGATTTGGGGTAATAAAGCTTGTGATCTTCAACCTTATTACTTTTCAATTTAGTTTGCCTTCTCGTGCACTTTGTGTGATATTTACATCATAATGAATATCAATTTTTTGAAACACTCTGTAGTATTGGATATTTTGACTTTTAACAAGAGTTGTGTGTGCATTATGTACTGCGGTTAGAAAAAAGGACTGTACACTCACTACATTTGCAACATTATTTATTCAAACACTGGGAGAACATCATCTTTTTGTTAACAAACAGATTAATATAAAACAGCTTTGGTATAGGAAACAAGAACAACTTCATACAAAACTAAACCTTTTTATAAAAAGTACTTTATAGTAAAAATCCTATAAATCAACACATCTGCATGTACAGGGTATTTATTACCAACATCCGACAGGAACTGGTCATAAATGATAATCTAAGGTTTGTGTTCCATAAAACGAAACAAAACAAAACGCCACTTGAATTTTTAGGGTGGCGTAACAGGAAAGTCCAGGCTCCATGCTGGTAACATTTGCAGGCCTGGATTCAAACTTTAACAGTCCAGTGAAAAACAAGTTTAAGTTCCAACGCTACCAGGGCCGCCACACCACCTCGCCACTGTCAGGACCAGGACTCACTCCTACTGGGCTGACCGCTTGGGATCCCCCGGAAAAGGCGGTCATTCCGTGCACGGGTGAAGGTGCCGAGGGCCCGTTGAGCGCCACGGGCAGTCCGGCATTGGCATAAAGCGGAATGACGGGCGCCGAGGCTGCGGCAAACGTCGGGTTGGAGATCAAAAACGCAAACTGCCCGTCAGACGCCGGCACAAGCTGGAAGCCGCCGAACACTTTGGGCGAGGCGGCCTCGGTCGGACTGAGTTTGGAGACCATGCCGGGGGCGACGGGAAGGGTGGAAGGCAGCTGGACGTGCAATGGCTGGGCCAGGTGGGCTTGCTGGGAAGGGGGCTGCTGCGAGTAGGTGACGGCCATCATCTGGCTCATGCAGCCCGACAGGTGGGACAGCAGCCTGGACCTCACTTCCACGTTCACTCCCTCCGAAGTCGACAGAAAGCGAGTCACTTCGTTCATGCACTCGTTGAATCCGGCCCGGTACTTGCTCAGAACGTTGGGGTCGGATGCGAGAGCGGCTGCTAGTGGAGGAGGAAGAGACACACCATGTTAGTGATGCCTTCTCATTAGATTTTGATGCATTTTTTTTAGCAAATTACATGACCCTGTGCTAAAATAACAGAGCCAAAATGGTTATAGAATCAATGTATCATCCTTGCCAGTGATAAAAAATGACGGTGGGTCAGGATTATATATGACATACTTATTTGTGTATAACACGCACCCTCAATTTTTGATTGAAAACCAGTATTAAACTTTGCACACTCATTCTCACCTCAAACTAAGCATTGTAAGTGACAAACATCATTGAATAAATACGGCCATGATGAAATAATTCATTTGTAACGTAGACTATGAACACAATAACAGCATAACGTTTACAATGTATTCATGTAATGTCCTTCAAAGTCCAATTCATCATCAGATATACCCAAGAGTTGTTTCCCTCGTG